>NC_083319.1:107511952-107793014 GCF_963455315.2 Globicephala melas | reverse complement strand
GTGCCCGGCTCTACAGGAAGCAACCAAGAGCCTCCAGCTCCAGCAGGCGGTTGCTGATTCAGGATGCCTGCCCCAGGGAACACCCCCTCCCCCGTGTGGCTGGGGATGCATTTAATCCTGATGAGATTAAGGGGCCTGTGCAGCTCTCACTGGGAAGAATCCTCTAAAACCAGTTAGTGAAAAGTAATCTGGACACCTGGGGGCTTCTGCGAGGTCTGGAAGTGTGCAGAAGTGAAGAGGAGAGCTGCTCTCGTGACAGGCTCTGCTGAAGGTGGGGTCCGCGGGGAGAGGCCAGCGTGGGTTTCTGGGTGTTTATCTAGTGCAGGCCGAAGGGCGTGGAACCCCTCAGCAGAGCGGCTGATTCACCAGGACACAGCACTTTGTGCAAAGGATTCTTAAAATTCCTAAATTCCACCTTGAGGTCGTTATGGTAAGTGAAATAAGCCAGCCTCAAAGGGACGAATGCTTCATGATTCTGCTTATAGGAGGTCCTAGAGTAGTCAGATTCACACCGACAGAAAGAAGAAGAGTGGGTGCCAGGGGCTGGGGGAGGGGGAGGGGGAGTTAGCGGTTAATGGGGACGGAGCTTCAGTTTGGAAAAATGACAAAGTCCTGGAGATGGATGGTGGTGATGGTAGCACACCAGTGTGTGTGTACTTAGTGCCACTGAGCTGTACACTTGAAAATAGTTAAGACGGTACATCTTATGTGTGTTTTACCACAACGAAAGATGCATTAAAAATCCTGATTCCGCTTTGCATGGACTCTGCATATCAGTCTGGCTCTGGCCTCGATCTGACTTCCTGAGCCAGGAGATGGTCGATGATTGGCAGCCAGGCATCCTGTCACCATCTGGTCATAATAAGTGACCATAATAAACACTACCCTGTTTTCAAGGCAGTCTTCTCTGAGCGGAGGCCAGACCTCCGGAGACTGCTCACCTGGGGGGAAAAGTGAATGTCCAGCCCTGAGCCTGAGGAGCAGAGGTCCAGGGGCCGAAGCCTCAGCACCAACGCCCACCTCCCCTCTTCCCATCACAGCAGACAGTAGCTCGTATTGGTTGGCAGCAGGTGGCTGTTTGGAAGAAGCATAATTTTGGGGGGCGGATACATCTGGGCTTGCAACACCATCATTAATGAGCAAGCTGCTAACTCCTTGTAGGCCTCGGCTTCCTAATCTGTAAAATGGGCTAATACTACATATCCCTCAGGAGTGTGAGAGTTCTATGATATAGAATATATAAAACACTGAGCATGGTGTTTACACAGAGTAGCTATTCAACAGCTGCTGTCACCTTCCCTAGCCTCCCACCATCTCTGTTTTTTTTTTTTTTTTCCCAGTGTTATGCGTCTTAGTGCATTCAGGCTGCTATAACAGAATATCATAGACTGGGGGGCGGGGTGGGTGGTGCTTAAACAACAGACATTTATTTCTCACAGTTATGGAGGCTGGGATGTCCAAGATCAAGGTGCCAGCAGACTCGGTGTCTGCTGAGAGCCAGCTTCCTCATAGATGGCTGTGTCCTCATATGACTGAAGGGTTAGGAAGTTCTGTGGTGCCTCCTTTATAAGGGCACTAATCCTATTCATGAGGGCTCTATCCTCATGACCTAATCACCTCCCAAAGGCCCCAACTCCAAATACTACCACTTTGGGGCTTAGGATTTTTAACATATGAATTTGGAGGGGATACAAACTTTCAGACCATAGCAGTATAATTTAAGAAATACACAGAAAGCTCTTCTCTCCTTTAAGATTTGTAAGAAGAGCGTAGACATTCTTCTGCCATGGAGTTGTTTTTTTTTTTTGCCATGCAGTTTTTGAGAGAGGGCAAGGACATAAAATCTTCTGAAGGTCCTTTAATCTTAAAATGCTGGTTCTCACCAGGGCGGCCCTTTTATGTGTGGCGGCCTCTTTGGGACTGTCTTTTTCTGATTAAGCTTAGGAATATCTCTGTAAAAACTCCACATTCCACCAATGAACGGAGAGGTTTTTTTACCCAATCAGCGACAGAGATGAAGACCTCTTAATAGCCCTCAGCTCACAGCCAGCCCTTTCCAGAGTTGAGGCCCAGGGTCAGTGGCCATCGGGACGCCCACATACAGGTCAAAGTAACCTCCTTCCAGATCCGGACCAGAGCCAAACAAGATGAGGCAGGAAGTATTAAGTCATCTGGATGTTATTTTATATTAAGTAAAACACTCAGCACAAGGAACCGTACAGAAATTAGGAGTTCTGGAGGAAAAATGCATTGGAAGAGTGAATATTTCCACTTTTCACTGGCGGTAAGTAGAGAGACGTCGAGAGCTGTAGTGAGGTAAAAAGAGCTGAGGAAACAGAAAGTAACAAGCGTGGAGAGGATGTGGAGAAATTGGAACCCTTGTGCACTGCTGGTGGGAATGTAAGATGGGGCAGCCGCTGTGGCGAACAGTATAGCGGTTCTTCAAAAAATTCAACATAGCATTGCCAGATAACCCAGCCATTCCTCTTTCGAGTATAAAGCCAAAATAACTGAAAACAAGATTTTGAAAAAATAGTTTGACATCCATGTTCATGGCAGCGTTATTCACAGAAGCCAAAAGGTGGAAAAAACTCACGTGTCCATCAGTGGATGAATGGATAAACCAAATGTGGTCCATCCATACAATGGAATACGTCACAGCCTTCAAAAGGAAGGAAATGCTGACACAGGCTACAACATGGATGAGCCTTGAGGACATTATGGTAAGTGAGGAATCCAGTCACAAAGGACAAATACTGTGGATTCCATTTACATGAGGTACCCAGGCAGTCAAACTCATAGAGACAGAAAGTAGAATGGAGGTTGCCAGGGGCAGAGAGGAGGGGAGATGGAGAATTAGTGTTTAGTGGATACAGAGTTTCAGTTACTGTAGTTAATTTTTTTTTTTTTTTTGGCGGTACGCGGGCCTCTCACTGTTGTGCCCTCTCCCGTTGCGGAGCACAGGCTCCGGACGCGCAGGCTCAGCGGCCATGGTTCACGGGCCCAGCCGTTCCGCGGCATGTGGGATCTTCCCAGACCGGGGCACGAACCCGTGTCCCCTGCATCGGCAGGCGGACTCTCAACCACTGCACCACCAGGGAAGCCCTGTAGTTAATTTTTAAAAAGAGCTGAGGACACGGGTATAGGCAGAATTGACTAGGGGGTTGGGAATGACTGACAGAAGGGTCTTCTCTCAGACCCACTGGATGACGTTCTTCTTCCTTCACGTCCCAAAGCACCAAAGATGTACCACTTTTCGGGGAGGTTGACTTTTGCTCAAGGCTTGGATAACAAGGAGGGGACATTCACCTCTCGGGACAACACAGCAGACACGTTTAAATGCGACAAGGGGCATATTGTCCGGAGTTCTGTGGCCACCGCGCAGGAGGATTTTGTGGTGGCAGCTCCCACGTGCAGGGCACCAGCTGCCATGCTGTCCCCTCTCCTCGGACCCTCCTCCTGGTCTCACCTTCCTCCTCCCAGAGTCTCTGTTTCCTCCGTGTCTGGTTGCCCAGAAACTCAAAACTCCTTTCAGTTTATTCTTCACGACAAGGCAGCTCTGTGTCTGGCTGCCTGGGGAGGTGGGAAGCCAACTTCTCTTCTGAGAAGACCCAGTAAAGGCTTCTCCTGTAAACAAACGGAGAGAATGTCGTGCAGCCTGGAGAGCGCAGATGAGGGCTCAGACACCATCACAATCCCCAACACTTACCGTGACCTGCGGGTCGGCTCCAGGGATGAGGGCCTCCAGCGGGCTGTGGCCGTCTGGCCTCAGCTCTGCAACAGCACAGGACACAGCTCTGTCCCAAAGCCTTGGGGATGGTGTGCCCAGGCTGGAGGCTGACCCCAGATGGAGAGCTTCACGGTCAGGTGTGCAGACTGATTTCATTTGTTACATACTGGGTGTGGGATTCCGGGGGAGGGAAGCTCTCAGAGAGGCCCACAAATCCTGGTTCTGACCCACCTCAGCTGTGTGACTGGGCAAGTTGGCCCTCTATGCCTTCTGTGAGGAGTAGCGAGAATAACAGCCCATCTTATGGGGTTTCTGCAAGGAGTCAGTGAGATACCGTGTGCAGGAGAATTTGGTACGTAGCAAGAGCTCAGCAGATCTCAGCTGCTGGCATGGTGGTTATCGCGGTGCTTCTGTCAAAGTCCCTGGGTGGAGGAATGCGCAGTCTGGTAGGGAGGCCGGATGTACGCTGTCCCCAGGGAAGTCAGCCCGTGCGCACCGCACCACAGCTGTCCTGACCCCGAGAGTGCAGGACGCGGGTCTGACTTCTCCGCAGTCCTGCTTGCCTCCCTTTCTCCCCTTGGCCCTCTCCCTACAGGTGGCTGGAGGGGCTACAGGCCTGGTTCCAGGGACCCTACGCTCAGGAGCTGGCAGGGGCGCTGGGAGCAGGGCCAGCCAGGGAGACTCCAACAGGTGATTTTGGGAGGGTGGGCAGGGCCAAGTGTCAGGCTGGGGTAGCCAAGGACATAACTGAGGAGGCTGTTAGGCACTGCCATGGGCATTTGTGAACCTTCCTTGGAAGGTCTACAGAAAAGGAGAGAGAAGTCTGTCTTTGGGGGCAGGTTTAGAAATCACAGTTCCTGATGTTGGGAGGTGGCCGGGACGATGTCCCAAGTCCTCCGATCCTGTTTAATGCTCAGCAGAAGATGCTCCCTGCCATTGCACACCATCCCTGAGAAAAGGCCACTGGGGGGATATAGACCAAGTGAGCTTTCTCAGGAGAAGTGGATTCTGAAGGATGAATAAGAGTTTGAAAGTTGGATGATGCCAGAGGAGGGCACTCCAGACACAGAGACCGGTGCCTGCCCATGCGCTTGGTGACCTATCCCTTCTCTCTGTTCCTCGTGGCGCCTCCCTGTTTGCTTCAGCCCACGCTCCCCTGGGCTGCTTCCTGCTTAGTTTGCTCCCAGTGGCTGAGACTTGGTCTGTAATTCCAGGTAGTCACCAAGCTTGTTTTGACAGCAGTGCTCATTGGCAAAGGGTACAGACACCTTTTTTTCCTAATAACCTACAAATTCTGATGCTGGAGGTCTTGGGGAGAGGTTGAGTGGCGGAAGGGAGTGGCCAGAGGACACTACAAATGGTGCCTACACAAAGAGACACGACAGACTTTTTTGGGATATGAATATGTTCACTATTGTGAATATGGAAGTGGGTTCATGGGTATATACATGTGTCAAAATGTATCAAATTGTACATTTATATAAGTGCAGTTATTGTGTATGGGTTATACTTCCATAAAGCTATTAAAAAGGGTATAAGTGCCTCAGAATTTCTAGGTGCTTTTAAAAAATGTTTACTTTTCAGTATAAAACTAATACAGGATCACCAGAGAAATTTAGAAATTCACAAGTGCAGGGAAAAGAAGGTAAATCACACCTTCTTGTTCTTGTTCTTATTCTTTTTTTTGTTTTTTTTTTTTGGTGAGGGATCATTATTACCAAAACCAAAAAGCTATGCATGGGGCTCCTGCCCCAGCACCAGTGGGCCAGGTTGCTCAGTCCTACTGAGTGGAGAATCCCCGGGGGGCTTGCATCTAGCAAGTGTTCACCTGCTCCCCTCCTGCCCCAGCCAGTCTGAGAGGGAGACCCAGAATCTGAATTTAAAGCCAGCATCACAGGTTATTCTGATCCAGGCAGGCAATAGTCTACTTGCTGAGAAATGCTAAAATAGAGAGTCAATCACAAAGCCCTGGGCTTCCCTAGTGGTGCAGTGGTTGAGAGTCCGCCTGCCGATGCAGGGGATACGGGTTCGTGCCCCGGTCCGGGAAGATCCCACATGCCGCAGAGTGGCTGGGCCCGTGAGCCACGGCCACTGAGCCTGTGCGTCCGGAGCCTGTGCTCCACAAAGGGAGAGGCCACAACAGTGAGAGGCCCGCGTACTGCAAAAAAAAAACCAAACAAAAAAACAAAGCCCTGGTGGTCCTTGATCTTTTCTCCTTCAGCCCCAACCATGATAACAATAATACCCCAGATACAGGGATGGGGTTACAGCTGTGTGGTGAGACAGATCCGGCTGATTCCTGTCTTGGAAGCCTTGTGGTAGCAGCAGCAACAGTAGTCATAGTGATAGCAGTGGTACCATTAATGGTAGTAAGAATAGTGGTAATGTTAGTGGTAGTAATGGTAGTAGTACTGTTAATAGTAGTAACAGTAATGAGAGCAATAGTAAAGGTAATATTAATGGTAGTAATGGTAGTAGTACTGTTAATAGTAGCAGCACTGTTAATGGCAGTAATAGCTGAACACTTAATCCACCTAAGCCACTGTTTCAAGAGCTCCACATGTGTTATTTCAATGGTTAAAAGCAAGTTCTTGCACTTAGATGTTTGGGTGTGAACTTCACCCTTCCAGTGCTGATGAAGATGTGGAGAAATTGGAACCCTTATGCACTGTTGGTGGGAATAATGCAGCTGCTGTGGAAAACAGTACAGGCAGACCTCATTTTATTGCGCTTCACAGATACTGCATTTTTTTTTTTTAAAGGCTGAAGGTTTGTGGCAACCCTGCATTGTCAGATGATGGTTAGAATTCTTTAGCAATAAAGTATTTCTTAATGAAGATATAACTTTTTTTTTTTAGAGATAATGCTATTGCACACTTAATGGATTCATCAAGAAAAAAAGGTAGAGGTCTTAAATTAATAGAATCAGAAATGAAAAAGGAGAAGTTACAACCAACACCACAGAAACACAAAGGATGATAAGAGACTACTAGGAACAACTCTATGCCAGTAAAATGGACAACCTAGAAGAAATGGACAAATTCTTAGAAGGGTACAATCTCCCAAGACTGAACCAGGAAGAAATAGAAAATACGAACAGACCTATTACCAGTAATGAAATTGAATCAGTAATTTAAAAACTCCCAACAAACAAAAGTCCAGGACCAGACGGCTTCACAGGTGAATTCTACCAAACATTTAGAGAGGAACTAACACTCATCTTTCTGAAACTATTCCAAAAAATTACAGAGGAAGGAACGCTTCCAAACTCATTCTATAAGGCCAGCATTATCCTGATACCCAAAACACACAAAAATATCACAAAAGAGAAAATTATAGGCCAATATCACTGATGAACACAGTGTAAACATAACTTTTATATGCATTTGGAAACAAAAATATTCATGTGACTCATTTTATTGTGAAATTCACTTTACTGTGGTGGTCTGGAACCGAACCCGCCATATCTCTGACATCTGCCTGTATGGCGGTTCCTCTAAAAATTTAAACATAAAATTACCATTTGATTCAGCAATTCCACTCTGGGTATATACACAAAAGAACTGAAAGCAGAGACTTGAACAGATGCTTGTACACCCGTGTCATAGCAGCATTATTCACAATAGTCAAAACGTGGAAACAATCCAAATGCCCACAAATGAAAAAATGGTTGAACAAATTGTATATCCATACAATGCAATATTATTCAACCTTAGAAAGGAAGGAGGGCTTCTCTGATGGCGCAGTGGTTAAGAATCCGCCTGCCAATGCAGGGGACATGGGTTCGAACCCTGGTCCAGGAAGATCCCACATGCCACGGAGCAACTAAGCCCATGGGCCACAACTACTGAGCCTGCGCTCTAGAGCCCGTGTGCCACAACTACTGAAGCCCACACACCTAGAGCCTGTGCTCCTCAATAAGAGAAGCCACTGCAATGAGGAGCCCGTGCACCGCAAAAAAGAGTAGCTCCTGCTCGCCACAACTAGAGAAAGCCTGCGTGCAGCAACGAAGACCCAACACAAAAGGAAGGAAATTCAGACATGTTACAACACAGATGGACCTTGAGAAAGTTATGCTAAGTGAGATAATCTAGTCACAAAAAGACAAATCCAGTTTGGTTCCACTTATATGAGATAACTAGAGTAGACAAACTCATAGAGACAGAAAGTAGAATGGTGGCTGCCATGGGCTGGGGGGAGGGGGAGGGGAGGGGGGAGCTAGGGTTTAATGCCAGTTTGGGAAGAAGAAAAAGTTCTGGAGATGGACGGTGGTGATAGTTGTACAACAGTGTAAATATACTTAATGCCACTGAGCTGTAGACTTAAAAATAGTTAACATGGTAAATTTTATGTTATGTGCATCAATTGAAAAAAAAGAGGGAAAAAAGTCCTCAGTTTCAGGTTCCTCATTTCTAAAATGGGGAAAAAAGCCTCCCCTACCTCTGAGGTGAGGGTTGAATGTGTGAACAGAGCCATCCCCAGAGAGAAGTGGTCGGTCATTCTGCCGGGCCTTTCCTGTGTGGCCCCGGCTACATCCCTGCACCTCTCAGGGCCACAGAAAAGAGGGGCTGGCACCATTGCCAAGTCCCCTCTCATTCCCCAACTCTGATGCTCCGTGCTGGCTACCTGTCAGAATATCCCTTCCTGGAATGGGCATCTCGGGGGCTGGGCCTGGAACCTTTACTCTGCTGGCACAGAGGGCTGAGCCCGCCTGCTAGGATCGTCCGCGCTGGGGTGCTGGAGGGGGAACTAGGGTGAGTGACTCGTGCTCTGTCACCCAGAGAAGCCTAACTCTGGCCTTTGACAGACTGGTCTCCTGTGGGCTTAGGAGGGATGGTGCCGGCGTGTGTGTGCGTGTGCCTGACTGTGTGTGTACACCCACGAGCGAATGTGTCCATCTGTATGGCGGCAGCTGGAGGTGGGAATGTGCAGGGGAGGGGCGCTGTGCTGAGTGTCACCCCCTTGGGGACAGGGACGGTAAGGAGTCTTCCTGCATCGTTTCGGCCTTGGCTGCCCACTGGAGAGCCTTGTAAGAATACTGGAGCCTGAGGCCTGAGTCCCATCCCCAAGGCCCTGATTTCACTGCTCTAGGGTGGCTTGGGCACCAGCATTTTCCAAAGCTCCCCTGGGGGCTTTCCGGCACAGCAGGGCTGGAGCCACTGCTCCCCCCGGCCCAGACTCACAAGGGCTGGGCCCAGTCCAATGGCTGAGGAAGCTTGCGTGGTGTGTGTGAAGGAAGCTACCTGTAAGCTGTTTATTGCTTGCTTGAATTACTGGGTAAATATTGACCGGAGGCTCTGATGGCCCGGGAGCTACCTGTTATTTCCACGGGCACATCTCTGGCGAAGTAGGGGCACCTTTGTCTGGCCTGGGCTCTGCCAGCCAAGAGATGGGTGACACAGAGGCAAAGGGTCCCCCTAAGGGATACGGTGCGAGGTCCTGAGTGGAGTCCGGGCCTGGCGGGCAGCTGGGCAGATGTGCAGGCTAACTCGCTCCTGTGAGCTGTGGGAACCCGGGCAAGTGTTTTGAGCTCTCTGGACCTCGGTCTCCTAGTCTCTAGGACAAGGATGACAGCAGCTGCCTGTATCCTCCTCTGAGGATGGAATGTACCCATCACATAGCAGCTGCTCGATAAACGGGCATTTCTTGTTTTCTGGACCAGAGAAACTGTTGGCCGCCTGGTCCCTGAGACGTCGCTCTAGTCTCCCTGCTGTTGAGAGTCAGTGTCTGTTAACAGTGGGACGTTGATGGCTCCTGGGGAATGGCTGGAGGAGACAGAGCTCGGTCCTTTCCTGTTAGGGGCTGATGTGGTCCCTGCCCCCCCAGGTTCCGATGTTGAAGTCCTACCTCTCAGGACCTCAGAACGTGACTGTATTTGAAGATCGGGTCTTTAGAGAGGCAATTACATGAAAATGAGGTCATATGGGTGGGCCCTAATCCAGTGTGACTGGGGTCCTTATAAGAAGAGATAAGGACACAGACACACAGAGGGACGACCGTGTGAGGACCCAGGGAGACGGCCGTCTACAAGTCAGGGAGAGAGGCCTCAGGAGCAACCAACCCTGCTGACACCTTGATCTCAGACCTCCAGCTTCGAGAACTGTGAGAGGATAAATTTCTGTTGTTGAAACCCCCAGGCTGCGCAAACTAATACAAGTCCCCATAGTAAACCCGCCCCAGACACCACTCCACGTCAACCACATTGACGTGCTCCCTCCTCCTCGCCCCCCGCCCCTGCAGAATCAGTCCCTAAGACCTAAAATGTCCATCAGTGTCAACCCCTCAGCCAGCTTCGCCCTCTGCTCTATGGCCACTGCATCCCCTCTCACTGTCTCCCTGCTCCAGACTGTCCTCCACACACAGGTCATTTTTCAAGTTCAAATGTGATCCCATGACTGGGCTCCTCCCCACCTGCCGGGCCCCTCCTATCTCTGTCATGGCAGCTATGCTCTAGCTGCACAGACCCTCCATGGTTTCTGGAACACACCGTGTTACTCTTATACCCCCAGGCCTCTGAACCTCTGGCCCACTGCCTGAGTACTCTTCCTCCCTTCCCTGCCATCAAACTCCTATTCATTCGTCACAGCCCTCTTCTGATGTTCCTTTCTTGGAAGCCCTCCTGGACCTTCGGAGATCAGGATCACCCCTTCCTCTTCTCTCTGCCCACGTGGACCTGTGCACAGCCTCCTACACACAGTTTTGAGATGCTCTGTCTTCCTTCCCACCCAGAGTGTGAGTGAATGAGATCAAGGACCAGGCCTGATTTAGCTCACATTCCAGGCATCTGGTCCCACATCTGGCCTGACTGGTGTCCAGTAGCTGCTTCTCAAATGCAGGGGTTAGTTGAGCAGTTTAGACCAGGGTTTGGGGCCACAGAGTTCCTTCTTGTGGGGAGTCTTGAATGTTGTAGGACTTCTAGCAGCATCCCTGGCCTCTGCCTGCTGGAGAGAGTAGCCCCACTGCTCTCAAGTTGTAACAACTGATACATCTCCAGTCATGGTCGAATCTCCCCGGGCACAGAATCGCCCCAGTGGAGAACCACTGTGAGGCCTGCTGTGATCTCTGAACCTCTTGAGAGAAACACTGTTGGCATATCCAAGGTTGGAATGACACTGATGCTGATTTTGTTAGAGCACGAATCACAGAAAAATAGCAATTTTGAAGACTATGTGCTGCAGTGGGCCCTGTGACAAAGTGGCAGCCAGGAAGGGGGTCCTTTCCTAGGGATAAAGTTGACGAAACTCTTTTTTTCTGAAATTTTGGCTGGAGTTTCCTATTGAATTGGGTACACACCCAGTGGGAGAGGACACAGTTTTACCAAGCAGAGGCTCTGACAGCGGTCGGGATTATGATTTTCAAAAACTGGATCGGCACCCGTTTCACCTCCAAATTCAATTTTCTCTTTTCCTTTACAGATTTTCCCCAAAGTCACTTTGGCCCCGAGGCTCCATCAATCCCCCCAGTAAGTACAGGTGCCCTCTGAGCGCTTTGTAGAGACCTCATTTTATTAGATTTGTCCACTAAGCACCGGGGCATCCCTCTGCGTCTCTGTCCACCTCTGTCCCTCATAGGTCCAGCCTGGGGGCTCAAGGAAGAACAGGTTCCCTCCCAAGCTAAGCCCGACTGGCTCTTGGGGACTATTTCTTGGGCTTGAACTGGGGCTGTTTTCTGATCTTCCTGCGCTCAGTTTCCTCTTTTGTGAAAATGGGGTCAGAATATTTACCTCACCGTGAATGTCAAGTACCAGGCGCTCAGGAATGTCAAGCTCTTATCCGTCCTGGGGGCCAAGGCGCACAACTTGGTTATTCAGCCCCAAGGCAGACAACAGCGGACAAGCTGCTCTTTCTGAATCAAAGCAAGTTCTTGGGCAAGAAAGGCCTCTTACCTGGCAAACCAACACAGACCCACAGAGGCTCCCTTCTAACTGCCTTACTGTCTACTCTTGTCCTCTTAAAAATCAAATGCCCTTGAAAAGGTAGCATATTGGGCCTTACCAAGTAGAGTTGCAAGATAAAATACAAGATGCCCAATTAAATTTGAATTTCAGATCAACAACAGATAATTCAGCGTAAGTGTGCTCTCAATACTGCACAGAACAGACTTATACTAAAACTTATTCGTTGTTCATCTGAAATTCAAATCTAACTGGACGTTCTGTACTTTTACGTGCTCCATCTGGCCACCCGACTTAACAGCCATTTGACATCTTAAGTAAATACTGATATGTTTGTTAGGCTCTTTTCAGGGAGCTGCTTGGATAGCAGGAGAATGTAGAGCTCACGGAACGGCCTCTTGGTGGTAACCAGTGACAGACTCTTTGCTTGACCAAACTTTAGTCAGGCTCCTGAACCTTCTCCCAGGCCTATCTGTGCGCTTCCTTGTAAAATCTAGTTTTTTGTTTTTTTTTTTCCCTCTGCGGTACGCGGGCCTCTCACTGGCTCACGGGCCCAACCGCTCCGCGGCATGTGGGACCTTCCCGCACCGGGGCACGAACCCGCGTTCCCTGCATCGGCAGGAGGACTCCCAACCACTGCGCCACCATGGAAGCCCAAAATCTAGTTTTATCAAGAACCCTGCTAAGTCAGTTTAACCAAATCCCCCCAACATCAGTGTCTGATCACCCTTGACGTCTGATCAGGTTCCTTATCCCCTACCATCCCCCAGGTGATGTCTGATTGCCCCGTCTCGCATTCATCAAGAATCCTGTTACGGGGGATCTTCCGGGAAGATGGCGGAAGAGTAAGACGCGGAGATCACCTTCCTCCCCACAGGTACACCAGAAATACCTCTACACGTGGAACAACTCCTACAGAATACCTACTGAACGCTGGCAGAAGACCTCAGACCTCCCAAAAGGCAAGAAACTCCCCACGTACCTGGGAGAGCGGATTAAGACGCTGCTTAAAGGAGCTCCAGAGACGGGCGCGAGCCGCGGCTAAAAGCGCGGACCCCAGAGACGGGCAGGAGACGCTAAGGCTGCTGCTGCCGCGACCAAGAAGCCTGTGTGCGAGCACAGGTCACTATCCACACCCCACTTTTGGGGAGCCTGTGCAGCCCGCCACTGCCAGGGTCCCGGGATCCAGAGACTGCTACCTCGGAAGAACGCACGGCACACCTCACGCCGGCGCAACGTCACGCCGGCGCAACGTCACGCCGGCGCAACGTCACGCCGGCGCAACGTCACGCAGCCTCTGCCGCCGCAGGCCCCGCCCCGCACTCCGTGCCCCTCCCTCCCCCGGCCTGAGTGAGCCAGAGACCCCTAATCAGCGGCTCCTTTAACCCCGCCCTGTCTGAGCGAAGAACAGACGCCCTCCGGCGACCTACACACAGAGGCGGGGCCACATCCAAAGCTGAACCCCTGGGAGCTGTGAGAACAAAGAAGAGAAAGGGAAATCTCTCCCAGCAGCCTCAGAAGCAGTGGATTAAAGCTCCACAATCAACTTGATGTACCCTGCATCTGTGGAATATATGAATAGACAACGAATCATCCCAAATTGAGGAGGTGGACTTTGAGAGCAAGATTTATGATTTTTTCCCCTTTTCCTTTTTTTGTGAGTGTGTATGTGTATGCTTCTGTGTGACATTTTGTCTGTATAGCATTGCTTCCACCATTTGTCCCAGGGTTCTATCTGTCCGTTTTTTTGGTTGTTGTTTTTTCTCTTAATAATTATTTTTTTATTTTAATAACTTTATTATATTTATCCTTATTTTATTTTACTTTATCTTCTTTCTTTCTTTTTTCCTTCCTTCCCTCCTTCCTTCCTTCCTTCCTCCCTCCCTCCCTTCTTTCTTTCTTTCTTTCTACTTCTACTAATTCTTTCTTTCTACTTTTTGTCCCTTTTCCTCTGAGCCATGTGGATGAAAGGCTCTTGGTGCTGCAGCCAGGAGTTAGTGCTGTGCCTCTGAGGTGGGAGAGCCAACTTCAGGACACTGGTCAACAAGAGACCTCCCAGCACCACATAATATCAAACGGCAAAAATCTCCCAGAGATCTCCATCTCAACACCAGCACCCAGCTTCACTCAACGACCAGCAAGCTACAGTGCTGGACATCCTATGCCAAACAACTAGCAAGACAGGAACACAACCCCACCCATTAGCAGAGAGGCTGCCCCAAATCATAATAAGCCCAAAGACACCCCAAAACACACCACCAGACGTGGACCTGCCCACCAGAAAGACAAGATCCAGCCTCATCCACCAGAACACAGGCACTAGTCCCCTCCACCAGGAAGCCTACACAACCCACTTAACCAACCTTAGCCACTGGGGACAGACACCAAAAACAACGGGAACGACGAACCTGCAGCCTGCAAAAAGGAGACCCCAAACACAGTAAGATAAGCAAAATGAGAAGACAGAAAAACAAACAGCAGATGAAGGAGCAAGATAAAAACCCATCAGACCTAACAAATGAAGAGGAAAAAGGCACTCTATCTGAAAAAGAATTCAGAATAATGAAAGTAAAGATGATCCAAAATCTTGGAAATAGAATAGACAAAATGCAAGAAACATTTAACAAGGACCTAGAAGAACTAAAGTTGAAACAAACAATGATGAACAACACAATAAATGAAATTAAAAATACTCTAGATGGGATCAATAGCAGAATAACTGAGGCAGAAGAATGGATAAGTGACATGGAAGACAAAATAGTGGAAATAACTACTGCAGAGCAGAATAAAGAAAAAAGAATGAAAAGAACTGAGGACAGTCTCAGAGACCTCTGGGACAACATTAAACACACCAACATTCGAATTATAGGGGTTCCAGAAGAAGAAGAGAAAAAGAAAGGGACTGAGAAAATATTTGAAGAGATTATAGTTGAAAACTTCCCTAATATGGGAAAGGAAATAGTTAGTCAAGTCCAGGAAGCACGGAGAGTCCCATACAGGATAAATCCAAGGAGAAACACGCCAAGACACATATTAATCAAACTGTCAAAAATTAAATACAAAGAAAACATATTAAAAGCAGCAAGGGAAAAACAACAAATAACACACAAGGGAATCCCCATAAGGTTAACAGCTGATCTTTCAGCAGAAACTCTGCAAGCCAGCAGGGACTGGCAGGACATATTTAAAGTGATGAAGGACAAAAACCTGCAACCAAGATTACTCTACCCAGCAAGGATCTCATTCAGATTTGATGGAGAAATTAAAACCTTTACAGACAAGCAAAAGCTGAGAGAGATCAGCACGACCAAACCAGCTCTACAACAGCTGCTAAAGGAACTTCTCTAGGCAAGAAACACAAGACAAGGAAAAGACCTACGATAACGAACCCAAAACAATTAAGAAAATGGGAATAGGAACATACATATCGATAATTACCTTAAATGTAAATGGACTAAATGCCCCCACCAAAAGACACAGATTGGCTGAATGGATACAAAAACAAGACCCATATATTTGCTGTCTACAAGAGACCCACTTCACACCTAGAGACACATAGAGACTGAAAGTAAGGGGATGGAAAAAGACATTTCATGCAAATGGAAACCAAAAGAAAGCTGGAGTAGCAATTCTCATATCAGACAAAATAGACTTTAAAATAAAGACTATTAGAAGAGACAAAGAAGGACACTACATAATGATCAAGGGATCGATCCAAGAAGAAGATATAACAATTGTAAATATTTATGCCCCAAACACAGGAGCACCTCAATACATAAGGCAAATACTAACAGCCATAAAAGGGGAAATTGACAGTAACACATTCATAGTAGGGGACTTTAACACCCCACTTTCACCAATGGACAGATTATCCAAAATGAAAATAAATAAGGAAACACAAGCTTTAAATGATACATTAAACAAGATGGACTTAATTGACATTTATAGGACATTCCATCCAAAAACAACAGAATACACATTTTTCTCTAGTGCTCATGGAACATTCTCCAGGATAGATCATATCTTGGGTCACAAATCAAGCCTTGGTAAATTTAAGAAAACTGAAATTGTATCAAGTATCTTTTCCAACCACAACGCTATGAGACTAGACATCAATTACAGGAAAAGATCTGTAAAAACTACAAACATATGGAGGCTAAACAATACACTACTTAATAACGAAGTGATCACTGAAGAAATCAAAGAGGAAATAAAAAAATACCTAGAAACAAATGACAATGGAGACACGACGACCCAAAATCTATGGGAAGCAGCAAAAGCAGTTCTAAGAGGGAAGTTTATAGCAATACAATCCTACCTTAAGAAACAGGAAATATCTCGAATAAACAAGCTAACCTTGCACCTAAAGCAATTAGAGAAAAAAGAACAAAAAACCCCCAATGTTAGCAGAAGGAAAGAAATCATAAAAATCAGATCAGAAATAAATGAAAAAGAAATGAAGGAAACGATAGCAAAGATCAATAAAACGAAAAGCTGGTTCTTTGAGAAGATAAACAAAATTGATAAACCATTAGCCAGACTCATCAAGAAAAAAAGAGAGCAGACTCAACTCAATAGAATTAGAAATGAAAAAGGAGAAGTAACAACTGACACTGCAGAAACACAAAAGATCATGAGAGATTACTACAAGCAACTCTATGCCAATAAAATGGACAACCTGGAAGAAATGGACAAATTCTTAGAAAGGCACAACCTGCCAAGACGGAATGAGGAAGAAATAGAAAATATGAACAGACCAATCACAAGCACTGAAATTGAAACGGTGATTAAAAATCTTCCAACAAACAAAAGCCCAGCACCAGATGGCTTCACAGGCGAATTCTATCAAACATTTAGAGAAGAGCTAACACCTATGCTTCTCAAACTCTTCCAAAATATAGCAGAGGGAGGAACACTTCCAAACTCATTCTACGAGGCCACCATCACCCTGATACCAAAACCAGACAAGGATGTCACAAAGAAAGAAAACTACAGGCCAATATCAGGGATGAACATAGATGCAAAAATCCTCAACAAAATACTAGCAAACAGAATCCAACAGCACATTAAACGGGTCATACACCATGATCCAGTGGGGTTTATTCCAGGAATGCAAGGATTCTTCAATATATGCAAATCAATCAACGTGATACACCATATTAACAAACTGAAGGAGAAAAACCATATGATCATCTCAATAGATGCAGAGGAATCTTTCAACAAAATTCAACACCCATTTATGATAAAAACCCTGCAGAAAGTAGGCATAGAGGGAACTTATGTCAACATAATAAAGGCCATATATGACAAACCCACAGCCAACATCGTCCTCAATGGTGAAAAACAAAGCATTTCCACTAAGATCAGGAACAAGACAATTATGCCCACTCTCACCACTCTTATTCAGCATAGTTTTGGAAGTTTTAGCCACAGCAGTCAGAGAAGAAAAGGAAATAAAAGGAATCCAAATCGGAAAAGAAGAAGTAAAGCTGTCACTATTTGCAGATGACATGATACTATACATAGAGAATCCTAAAGATGCTACCGGAAAACTACTAGAGCTAATCAATGAATTTGGTAAAGTAGCAGGATACAAACTTAATGCACAGAATTCTCTGGCATTCCTATACACTAATGATGAAAAATCTGAAAGTGAAATCAAGAAAACACTCCCATTTACCATTGCAACAAAAAGAATAAAATATCTAGGAATAAACCTACCTAAGGAGACAAAAGGCCTGTATGTAGAAAATTATAAGACACTGATGAAAGAAATTAAAGATGATACAAATAGATGGAGAGATATACCATGTTCTTGGATTGGAAGAATCAACATTGTGAAAATGACTCTACTACCCAAAGCAATCTACAGATTCAATGCAATCCCTATCAAACTACCACTGGCATTTTTCACAGAACTAGAACAAAAACTTTGACAATTTGTATGGAAACACAAAAGACCCCGAATAGCGAAAGCAATCTTGAGAACGAAAAACGGAGCTAGAGGAATCAGGCTCCCTGACTTCAGACTATACTACAAAGCTACAGTATCACGACAGTATGGTACTGGCACAAAAAGAGAAAGATAGATCAAAGGAACAGGATAGAAAGCCCAGAGATAAACCCACGCACGTACGGTCACCTTATCTTTGGTAAAGGAGGCAGGAATTTACAGTGGAGAAAGGACAGCTTCTTCAATAAGTGGTGCTGGGAAAACTGGACAGGTACATGTAAAAGTATGAGATTAGATCACTCCCTAACACCATACACAAAAATAAGCTCAAAATGGATTAAAGACCTAAATAAGGCCAGAAACTATCAAACTCTTAGAGGAAAACATAGGCAGGACACTCTATGACATAAATCACAGCAAGATCCTTTTTGACCCACCTCCTAGAGAAATGGAAATAAAAACAAAAATAAACAAATGGGTTTTGCACAGCAAAGGAAACCATAAACGAGACCAAAAGACAACCCTCAGAATGGGAGAAAATATTTGCAAATGAAGCAACTGACAAAGGTTTAATCTCCAAAATTTATAAGCAGCTCATGCAGCTTAATAACAAAAAAACAAACAACCCAATCCAAAAATGGGAAGAAGACCTAAATAGACATTTCTCCAAAGAAGATATACAGACTGCTGACAAACACATGAAAGAATGCTCAACTTCATTAATCATTAGAGAAATGCAAATCAAAACTACAATGAGATATCATCTCACACCAGTCAGAATGGCCATCATCAAAAAAATCTAGAAACAATAAATGCTGGAGAGGGTGTGGAGAAAAGGGAACCCTCTTGTACTGTTGGTGGGAATGTAAATTGACAGCCACTATGGAGAACAGTATGGAGGTTCCTTAAAAAACTACAAATAGAACTACCATATGACCCAGCAATGCCACTACTGGGCATATACCCTGAGAAAACCATAATTGAAAAAGAGTCATGTACCAAATGTTCATTGCAGCTCTATTTACAATAGCCCGGAGATGGAAACAACCTAAGTGTCCATCATCGGATGAGTGGATAAAGAAGACATGGCACATATATACAATGGAATATTACTCGGCCATAAAAAGAAACGAAATTGAGCTATTTGTAATGATGTGGATAGACCTAGAGTCTGTCATACAGAGTGAAGTAGATCAGAAAGAGAGAGACAAATACCATATGCTAACACATATATATGGAATCTAAGAAAAAAAATGTCATGAAGAACCTAGGGGTAAAACAGGAATAAAGACACAGACCTACTAGAGAATGGACTTGAGGATATGGGGAGGGGGAAGGGTAAGCTGTGACAAAGCGAGAGAGAGGCATGGACATATATACAATACCAAACGTAAGGTAGATAGCTAGTGGGAAGCAGCCGCATGGCACAGGGAGATCAGCTCGGTGCTTTGTGATCGCCTGGAGGGGTGGGATAGGGAGGGTGGGAGGGAAGGCGACGCAAGAGGGAAGAGATATGGGAACATATGTATATATATAACTGATTCATTTTGTTGTAAAGCAGAAACTAACACACCATTGTAAAGCAATTATACTCCAATAAAGATGATAAAAAAAAAGAATCCTGTTATGTCAATTTAAATATTTCTTCCTTTCTTTTGGCTGCACTGGCTCCTGAGTTGTGGCATGCAGGCCCCTTAGTTGCGGCATATGGACTCAGTGGTGGCACGCATGTCGGATCTAGTTTCCCCACCAGGGATCGAACCTGGGCCCCCTGCATTGGAAGCACAGAGTCTTACCCACTGGACCACCAGCGAGGTCCCCTGTTACATCAGTTTATCAAGAACCTCCCTCAGCCCTGATGTTTCCTCCGAGTAATTTTCCAACCACTGACCCCCACCAGGCTCCTTGGCTATAAATTCCCACTTGCTGGTGCTGTGCTCAGAGTTGACCCCATCTCTCTAGCCCACTGTGAAATCCCATTGCATTGGTCCTTACACCTGTTGTGATGGTCCTAAATAAAGTCAGCCTCCCCGTCTTTAACAAGGGCCATTGATCATTTTTTTTTTCTTTCATAGCAGTACGGCAGCCCTGATGGGTCGTTTTGTATGGATTGGTTCACCAGCTGAGTTTTATCTGTCACAAAACAGCTTACAAAAATAAGGAAGCCTAGTTCCCACTGATCTTGTGGCTTTTACATGAAACATGCGTGTAAGGCTTCTGTGCTGGCCCCTTTTCTCAAAATTTTTGGCAAAGATGACCAAAAAATAGCTTCTGTAGAAATTATTTATTTAGTATTAATAGGGCAACGTTAGATCTTGGCTAGACATTTCAAGTAAACAGGATCGCTGCACATGGAGTTGTTTGAATCCAGAGATTTCCTGTGACCCCCAGAGTTTTAACAAGAGCCAGAGAAGTTATATTTATAGAAACCCTGTTAATTTTACCACCCCCCAGCCTCACATTTCATCCCAAATACAACAAATCCCGGAACGTCTGCGGACAGTGGCCTGTTTGACGGATGAGGCCAGGAGGTGATCCCTTGACGCAGTTGTGTTGATAAATGGAGGGCTGGGTGGAGGCTGTGACAGTGGGACTGGGGGCGGATGCCAGTGGGTAGACAATATTTTCAAGAAGCTGCAAACACAACCAATTAATAAAAACATTAACCCCCAGCACACGGCGTCTTTCGGTTAAGTTTCTTGGAGGGCTTTGCAAATCCCTCCTGACCTCAGCAGCTTAAAAGAGCTCCCAGGCAGAGCTCCCATATTTCCCCTTGAGCGATCCACCATCTCTATAAGTCCTCAGCATGTGCTCATGTGCTTGGTGGAAGCCCCTGTTGAGGGGCTATCTGTTGGATAGACTGATGCAAGATGATTACAGAAATTTCTCCTACTCAAGGACCTCGCCGAGCCTGAGAACCAGGAGAGATTTCTAAAGGTAGAGAGAGGATTCCCCCAGTGTTAACAGAGAATCATCAAAATATTGGGGGAGGGTCGTGTTGGAAAGAGCATCAGAAGGTCTCAGCCTTGGCCGCAGGTGACCTTGGGCAAGTTTCCTAGACAGTCAGATTTTTACTTTTTTCGTCAGTTAAACGAGGGAATAACATCATTAATCTGCTGGGTTGTTCTGAGGGATTTCTAGTGAGAGAATGTATGGGAGTTAAGTATAAATTGTTGCTGTTGTAGTCACAGTCTGTATGGGCATCTGAGTTGAGGCATGTCCCTTGGACCTAAGGCAGTGGGATGACCCATGGAGGCTATGGGGACCTCTTGGGGTCATAATTCCAGCTTCCTGATGATGACCTCCAGCCACACCTGACTACGGCCTCGTTGGTTACCTGCCGTCTCTTCAGGGGCCTCTCAGGTCACCACGGTCCTCCCTTTAGCCAGTGTTTGACTACAAGTAACATTTCTTTTCATGATAGAGAAAAGAAGAGACAGGAAGAGGAAATACTAGAATGCATGGCAAATAGGGTGAGTATCAGTTTGTGTGACTTTTGTTTCAGATATGTTATACACTTCAGCATGTGTAGGTGTATTGGATTGCAATGAAAAAGATGTTTCTTACCGTGAGTTGTGCTTTAAAAAAAAATCAAAAGTGCTGCTTTAGGTAAAGACAAACGTGATTTCATCACTCGGGCAGTTTTGAGTCCAAAATCCAGCCAAGGAAGTGAGCGCTGACCGAGTCGCCAAGGCAGGGAGCCCAGAAATGCCTTCTTGAGTCACATGACGGGTGTCATGACATCAACACTGTACCATCAGACAGGTTCGAATCCCAGCTCTCGACTTAGTAGCTCTGAGCCTCACTTTCTAACGCCCAATGCAGTGGCTTGGCTCCCCTGGGGTCCAAGGCCTCTCCCAGTGCTAACATGCTGGGGTTCATTACCTCTTTGGCTCTTCTTAGGGAAACTTTTGGGCTTCCTTGTTGTGGGAGGAGCTGGGCCCAAGGCCACGCTGTCTTCTGGCACTTCGGGACCACTGCTCTGGGGATGACTCCACCCACATTGCCACTCGCCACTCCCTCCTCCTGGGCTCCCACTAGTGTCTTCAGCATCCTTGGAGTGTGCGGAGATGGACATGTTTTCCAGACGTTTCCCTTTGCTTCTCCGGGAAATAAGTTTCTCCCTGTACGCCGACAGCTTTCACCCATTCAGAGAATGTGGGGGAACACCATGGACAGTTTGGCTGGCACTCTGGTCAGCAGCCAGACTGGCGATGCCAGACGTCCCCCGGCTTTGTCTTCTGGAGGGGCTATCCAGCTGCAGCGTCAACGGCCCTTCCAGCGCCCAGATGCAAGGCGCCCATGCTCACCCACGCCCAGAATTCCCTGCTCTCTGTCTCCATCTCTCACTTTCCTTCCTACTCTTCGCTTTACTTTCCATTTAAACATGCTGTTTCTGAAGCAGCTTCCTGCTTCATAAATAGACTTAGCTGGTGGTATATTTTTATTTTGGAGAAAATGTTTGCAGAGAGGTAAGTAAAGACAAACGAAAAACAGTATCGCTTTGACAGTTGTGTGCTGTGAATGTTTTGTAATTGTTGAAACAGAGGTTACATCAGCCTGATGTTCTCACCCTGTGTTTTCGAACCCCTTATGATTCCTAGATCTGAGGCTTGTTCATCTGGAATAGTTTCGCACTTCTCTTGAGGAGAGGGATGGAGGTGATGCTTTTCCTTAGAAATCGCCTTCAGTAATTGTCTAACAAAACATTTGAAGACATAGCCGCTAAGTAGCACAGAAGTGATAAGCACCTCAGACGGTAGTCATCAGAAATCAATAGCTTGATGGGTTTTTTCTAGAGTGAATCCTTTACCATCCCTTCTTATAATCCCAGTAAAGATTCCATCCTTGGGCTTCTCTGGTGGCGCAGTGGTTGAGAGTCCGCCTGCCGATGCAGGGGACACGGGTTCGTGCCCCAGTCCAGGAAGATCCCACGTGCCGCGGAGCGGCTGGGCCCATGAGCCATGGCCGCTGAGCCTGCGCGTCCGGAGCCTGTGCTCCGCAATGGGAGAGGCCACAACAGTGAGAGGCCCGTGTAACGCAAAAAAAAAAAAAAAAAAGATTCCATCCTTGAAATTTTGTACTTTATTAACAGAAATACCTTCCTGCCCGAAGTCTGTTGCACCCTGCCTCCTCCCCTCCTTCTGTATTGGGTGGGGTTGGTGTCTCAGAGGTGGCATGTGGGGAAAGGCATTCATGAAACAGAGTGGGGCATGCCAAAGCCTCCTGGGTTGGCCGTGATCCTCCAAGAAGCAGATAGCAAAAGGGAATTTTTGCCTGTGGGAGAGAAAATGCGGAGAGGTTTGGGAAAGCTGGGAGAGTTGTCAGTCTGCAAAGCAAATCTAGACGGAGTGGAGGAGAGGGAGAGAAACCGGGTGGGAGCCTCTAGACTCACAGGCCGTCGAAGGCAGGTTTAGAGGGGCAGTAGAGGGTTCTTCGAGCTCAGCTGGCCATCAGAGGCATCTGGGCATCCGAGGGATCTTGCCCAGTGCGCCGCATCATTCAACCATTGGCTGGTCTGCAGGGCGCATTCTTGTGGCCACACTGCCCATCTGGCCATTTTTGTACCTACCTGAACAGAATCTCCTGCTCTCTTTACGCCCTCTCTTTTGAAAGATGCTTTTACAGGGGCAGGACTTTCTGTTTTGTTGCTAGTTACTAGCTGAGGAATCCAGAGATCAATCGTGCTGCTTATAGCACAGCAAATGGACCTCGTCCAGAGTTTGCTTCCCAGGTTCTGAGGGTTGGAGAAAGCAAATAGCACTGGGAGCGGCTGGGAGCGACTCGGGCATTATCCAGTCTGATGGGGTGATTCGCCGGTGCCCCGCTTATCGTCCTGATGCCGTTGTGGCATCTTAAGGGAGATCTGGGTTACCACTTGCAAGGATGTATGCACATTTTGTGTTCCATAGTGCCTGAGAGGGTCACCCAGCACTTGGGATCTCTCTGCCCCTTGACAATTTAAGTGCATTTGGCTCCCATCCTGTTTCCCAGCCTGGGTATAAACCCTGAGGCCTCTTGAGATTTCTGTGAATGGCCAGCCTCACTTCCTTATGGCCCTCGTCTCTGCCCCTGCATCCTGGCGTGCCAGCTCCATTCACCCTCCTGCCAGCTCGCACCACTTTGGGCCCTTCACTTGCATGAGAAATCTAATCACGCTTGTATTTTGTAAGGTGAGTAAATTGTCTGAGGCTTTAGGTTTTATGGGGAGGGCTCACCACATGGACATCCTTCCACTGTCTTACTTCCCCTCCCCCCTCACTTCCCAGCCATTCCCCAGACCTGTGTTCTCTGCAGCATCTAGGTCCCTCAGCTCACACTCAGGCCCTCTGTGGAGGGTAGCCTCCTGAGCTCTAAGTATTCCTCTCCCGGATGCCTCCGTACCCTAAGGATGCTTCCCTACCCTAAGGCTGTCTTCTCCCAGTCCCTGGATTCTGGAGAGGAAGACCCTCCATCTCCTTGAAATCATTTCCTGTAGAGTTTTTTTTTTTTTTCCTCAGAATAATTTTAAACTTACAAAAGAGTTGCAAAAATAGTACAAAGAACTCCCACATACCGAGATTCCCCAAATGTTAACATCTTACAGAACCACAGTATAATGATCAAAATGAAGAAATAGACGTGGATGAACTTTCTTATCTAATCTGCAGGTCTTATTCAAATTTTCCAACTATTCCACTAATGGACATTTTTCTGGTCCAAGATCCAATTCAAGACAGGCTCACAAGCTATATTTAGTGGTCTTGTGGCCTTAGTGTCTTTTAATCCAGATTCAAGGTCAGGGGTCGGCAAACTTTTTCTGTAAAGGACCAGAGAGTAGATATTTTAGTCTCTGCAGGCCGTGTGCCCTCCCTTACAATTATTTGTATTTGTTCTAAGTGAATGGCTGTCAAATCTAGGCCAATGGATTCTGTAGATGGAAATAAATAGTCCCCCCGGTACATTTCCCCATTCACAGTGCCTGCCAATCATCTGCGTTTATTCAGTGTCTTTTAAGCAAACTGTCCCAGTGAATGATACGTCCATGGGAGATGCCTGAGCGCTCTCCATCCTTGTTTTGGGCCTGGAGGAGCTGGCAGCCTAGGCAGGGCGGGCAGGTGCTGTGTCTGGGCTGTCTGCTCTCCGTCATCATTTAGGTACAGGCTCTGTCCCCAGATGCTCCGCTCCCCCTTTCACGGCCCCCAATCAGAATGCCTGGGGAACGAGCAGTCCTTCACATTTCCTCTTCCTCAAAGTGAGACCTTTGGAATCCCAGACAGGCCCAGTCAGCTGAGGATGGAGGGAGAGGAATGGAGGGGCAGCCCTGCGTCTCCTTAGCAATCAAAGCCGGCATTGTTCTCAAAGAGTTAACCGGCATACCAGGCTTGCAATTAGCAAGGAATAATGGGGTGTGATGGGTGTCGAACAACGGCTGGAACTAATTTTCAGCCCTACAGTGAGAAACCGCCCTGCTGATTCCCCTTCCTTATTTCCTGGTAAGTTGCAGGCGGCAGGCTCAGTAGAGCAGAAATTCTCAGGGTGGAGGGTGGGGGAGGGCAGGGGAGCAATCTGTCTGAATAATTTAAACAATGCAGCCCAGCCAAGCTAAATGGAGCTTATCAAATGTTACACCTCTTAAAGCTGCAATCAGAGGCGGCAGGATATTAACTGTAAAGCCCTCCTTCTGCTCCGAGGGAAACCGAGGAACAGACCTGCTACTCATTGGAAAGAAAGGGGAGTTGAAGGGGTGGCAGGAGAGAGAACTGGGTCCATTTTGAAGGTCAGATCAATAGCTCAAAGCAGATATCCAAGGACAGGACAGGAACAGCATTTACTGGGCACCTACTACTATATACAGGGGTGACAGGCCCTTTTATACATATTTTCTTATCTTTCATCTTGGTTCTAAAAGGCAATGTGTGGTTATTCATATGTACTTTTAAACAGAGAAGGAAATCACTTAAGACTCATTCACTTCAAATGCTAGAAAACCCTGACCCCAACTGGCCTGAGCAAAGGGATTTTTTTTCTTTTTTTTTTTTCTCATGCAGCAAAGATGTCTAACAGAGCAGTTTGATCCAGGGCTCAGATGACGTCACTGGGACCCTGTTTGTCTCCATCTCTTGGCTCTGCCTTCCACTGTGTTGGCTTTGGGCTCAGGCTCCTTGGAAAGGTAAAATGGCAACAGCAGGACCAATCCCTGATGCTCTGAGGTTCAAGCTCAGCGAGGAGGAATAACTTTCTAAGAGTTGAAGGAACTTCCATTTCTAATCAAGATGGAGTGACAGGGACCAGATTCAACTCCACCTTAAACAACTAAAAACAGGATACACTGTATGAAACAATGGCCTTTGGACAATGAATAACAGGCAGGGCAAAACAGGGATTCCTGAGAGAAGAGAAACAGAAGAGAGTTTCTAGGCTGAAGCACCGCAGGGGAGACCCAGGTAGAGCCTGGCAGTGTCCAAGGGGAGGCCACGCAGCTAGAGTTCACAGGACAGACTAATGGAGAGGAGAGAGCTGGCCAGAGAGAGAGGGCTTTGGAGACCTGCAGAGGGTCCCCCTCAAGTATCCAGCAGAGCAGTGGATGGATGCATTCACATAAGGGAACTACTGGAGTTGGGGGAAAAACCTCTTAAAGGAATAGACATAACCATTCCCAGAACTCACACAGATCAGGGATAGTTCATGTCCCCACAAGGCAGAGTGAAAAATCTAATAATACCTGTGGCACTGGGTCAAGTACTTAGAAGGTTATAGACTCTATAGTGGCAATAAGTCTGAATAGCCCTAGACTTAAGACTGCTCTGGTCCTAACTAACAAATCTTACACATATGCCTTGAAAGGAACAAGTTGTTCCCAAGCAACTTAACTGAATCTCAGGACAAAACTCAAGAACACTGAAAGGAATTCAAAAATATCCAACACTTGAGAAGGTAAAATTCACAATGTCTTTTAGCCAATTAAAAATCACCAAACATGCAAAGAAGCAGGAAAGTATGACCCACAATGAAGAGAACTATCAATCAATAGAAACAGACCCGGAAATGAGATGGGTGATAGAATTAGGAGACAATGACATTAAATAGTCAATATAAGTATATTCTACAGTTGAGGAAGGTAGAGAAAAGCATGACCATGGCATGGAAGACGTAAAAAATATTCAAACATAACTTCTAGGGATGGAAAAAAACCAATGTCTGAGATAAAATTTAGACTGGATAAGATTAACAGCAGATTAAACATTACAGAAGAAAATATTAGTAAACTTGAAGAAATAGCAATAGAAACTATTTGATATGAAACACAGAGAAAAAGACTAGAAAATCTTCCAGAATATCAATGAACTGTGGGACAATGTCAAGTGGTCTAACATACATCTAATTGGAGTCCCTGAAGGCGAGCAGGTGGACAGGAACTTGTTCATGGAAGATGCTCAGTTGTTGAATAAGTGATGACCCTGTTTCTTTGTGGCCTTGAATCTCTTCTATTCTATGAAGTTGGATTTCATAATGACAGTAATAATAAGGATGATGGTGATGACAATGATTCATTCATTGATCACATACGGTGTGAGAATACATACAATCTTTCATTTTACCCTTGCAACAACTCTGTGAAATCTGTCATTATCCTCATGTTACAGATAAGGAAGCAGGCATGTGAAGCCCGTTTGTCTCATGAAGGTGTAGCTGGGACAAATATCGTGGGGGACCCAATTTGATTATATAAATTCACATAGTTTTGTGAGAAGCTGAGACCCTGGACCCCAGACATGATGTGAGCCAGAAGAGTGAGAATCAGGGGACAGCCTTTGTTTTATCTCTCAATTAACCTGTGTACATGGCAAATCTTTTCTTCTCTCTGGCTGTCATGTTTCTTTCCTGTAATATGAGAATGTTGGAACAAATTATTCTCCAGGAGACCTCCCAGTGTGAACATTTGAACCACTTGTATTGGTTCCTATCATTTGCATGTACCTTTACTCCCAAGGCTCATATCATCTGGGTGAGAGGTGTCTCTTAGGTGGTGTGGAAACCCACAGACCAGCTCCCTAGCTAGGGCCATGAGAGAATAATCATTATGTTGGAGATTTTGTCAAGTATCTACAAATACCTACATTGCCAATCATCGAGGCACTAGTTCTTTTGGATAATTGTTGGGATGGGGAGGGGGCACACAGCCAGATCAGGCAACAGATGACTGAAGAATTGTTGGCTGAATTCAAAGGTGGCATGACCTTGAACTTGGGGCATTTGAAGGGCTGCTATGAAGAAGGAGAGCTAGACTTTGCAGGGGACACCTTTAGTTTTGGGAGATCAGGTGTCTGTTTTCCTGTATATCTGGAATTGTGACTGTGGCAGCCATCTTTCCTATCTCATCCTTCTTTGGGAGATTATAGCCCAGAAAGGTGCTTTGCTGAGAAAGAAGAGTGAACCAGACTCATCCAGTAAAGCTCAGTGGTGAGACGGAGAGAGCCCCAGGGCCTTTCTTAAGCTCAGCTGTGTTTTCTCTGCATTTCTGTCCTGAGATCATGGAAGAGACTCTGCACCCTTATCATAAATTCTCCTTATGGCTTAAGCTAACTTCAGGTGATTTCTGTAACGTGCAACCTAAAGTCCTAACTTTCTCAGAGGTTAAGCTAGGATTACAGGTGGATGTCCAGGGAGATGCATCACACCGTAACCTAGAGAAGAAGTGTTAAAGATGGCACTGCAAATCCAGAAAGGACTGCTTTCAGATGCATCAGGTGTTTGGGGATGGCAGGATGCACACAAAAGCTCATTCAGTAAAATAAGATAGATGGCATCCTATCTTCCCCCACTCCTTATTCTAAGAATAACACATATAGTACACACATATGTTCTTTGCAAGAAAAATATATTTCAGTCCATATGCAGAAGTCATTTTTCAAATGTGTCTCTTATGGATGCCAACTAAACACACCTCTAAGGACTTGAGTAGTCATTAATAATTTTTGATAATGATCAAAAACGTTTCTTCACGCTTTCCCTGGTTTTCTTTGGACCCAAGAATTGCCGAGTTTTTGAAATGTAGAAAAATAAACAAAATATATATTTTAACAGCTTTGATTTACCCTAGGAATAAACTCATTCAGTCTATTCTATTATAGTCACCTTCAGTTATGTAGCCATTTGTTTGTACATGGGATCTTTGTAGCACTAATATACTAATCAGTGACATTCCTGGAAAACATAACTTTAAAAAAGTTAATAATGTTTGATGACCCTAAAACTGGCACATAATTCCTTGGTTCCCTGAATAAAAGGTACTATATAACTTTTTCTTGATGATAAAGAGTCCTCCTAAGCATCGTGTCTTGTACTTTGTAGTAAATAACACAGTGATGTCCTCCAAGACCATTGAGAGGTACAGCTATATGCCCTTAAATTAAATTACCATATGCGTCTGCTTTTCATGGGTTAAGTTTTACTGAACTCACTTTTAGTTGGTCAGCTCTCTGTTTCCACTAATGTTGGTGTGTTGTCTCTCCAAGGACCCCATCCACTTTGCTGACACCAAGACAAACGCACATATGTGTGCACGCGCACTCACACCTGCACGTGCTGCCTCCAGCACGACCACCCTTAGGCTGTAGAGCTGGCTTTATGCCTGTGATCCTAATCGGATGGTGTCATGCGGGCCACATGGAAGGGAGCACCACAGTGTACACCGAGCAGCGCTCTGTCTGTTGTCTATCCCCAAGCCCACCCTCCTTGCTTCCCCACAGGCTGCTCAAACTTCCCTTGGTTCTGTCTCCTGAATTTCCAGCATGGCCCAAACCCTGGTTCTGCTTCTTGAGTTGCTCTTCAGGGAAGTGGGCTTTGGATCTGCATGGTCTTGGCCTTTGCCAAGTACTGTTTTCATTCACTCTCACAGTCACTTCTCAGGCATTTGATCCCCTGCTCCCCTCCCTCCCTCCCACCCTGCTAACTCTCAGATTCCCCTTTACTACTTAGCATGGTCCCAAGCATCTCCTTTTGTCATTAAAATAATTTTTTTGGTTGACATGGTTTATTTTATTTTTTAATTTTTAAAATAAAAAAAAATTTTATTCTATTTTAAAATTTTTTAAATTTAAAAATTTAAATTTGTTTTTATCTTATTAAAATTTTTAATATTCTTATTTTACTTTTTAATTTGTTTATTTTTTAATTCCAGAGCAACAAGTCCCCTACATACAAACAAGTTCTGTTCTGAGAGTGCATTCTTAAGTCCAATTTGTTGGTAAGTCCAACAAAGTTAGCCTAGGTACCCAACTAACACAATCAGCTATACTGTACTGTACTGTAATAGGTTTATAATACTTTTCACACAAATAATACATTAAAAAAACATAAAAAATGAAGAAAACATTTTTAATCTTACAGTACAGTACCTTGAAAAGTACAATAGTACAGCACAACAGCTGGCATACAAGGGCACATTCGCATCTTTGAAAGTTCACAACTCGAAAGTTTGTATGACTTACTTTGTATTGTGCAAAATGTCCCACCTTCTGGATCTGTCTCATTGCTTCCCTCGTGGCGCCTTTTAGCTTGTAGCTCTGTCCCCTGTTTATCCTGTAAGTAGGACTCCCTGTGGCCCAAGGGCTCCAGATGCCTCCCCCTGCAGTGACCTTGTGTTCTGACCTAAGGCTCCTTGAAGGGCAAGAGGACCCAGGTGAGAAGTAGTCCCAGGGAGCAGAGGGAAGTCTATCTGACTCTCAACCTGCCTTATCATCTACCTCAGGGATCCCTCCTGATTTCAGAAGATTTTCTCAGAGAAAGAAGGGAAGTGTTGGGGGACTTCCCTGGTGGCACAGTGGTTAAGAATCTGCCTGCCAATGCAGGGGACACAGGTTCATTCCCTGGTCCGGGAAGATCCCACATGCTGCGGAGCAACTAAGCCCGTGAGCCACAACTACTGAGCCTGCATGCCACAGCTACTGAGCCTGTGCGCCACAACAACTGAAGCCCGTGCGCCTAGAGCCCGTGCTCCACAACAAGAGAAGCCACTGCAATGAGAAGCCCGCGCACCACGGCGAAGAGTAGCTTCCGCTCGGCGCAACTAGAGAAAGCCCGCGCGCAGCAACGAAGACCCAACCAGCCAAAAATAATAAATAAATAAATAAATTTATTGTTGTCAAAATATTCTGAGTCAAACAGTGGGGTCAAACAGGTGAGATCAATGTCACCTCTGTTCTAGCCCAACCATATGTTCATCCTGGACTGAAACCCAAGCTCCTTATCCAAGCTTTGACAGTCCCAGGAATTCCAGATAACTTCCTTCTACTTCCCCACCAGCCTCCCTTCTAGCAGGTGAGCCCTGAACACGACACAGACAGGCTCTCCCTCCTCTGCACTTCTGCTTATGCCTTTCCCCATCCTGGAACTCCCGCCCCGACTGCTCCGTCCCTCTAGATCTTGCCTCCCCTTCAAGGGTCAGGCCCTGTCCAGCTTCCTGTGGGAAGACCCCGCTGCCCCCTCCAGAAAAAGCCATCTCATCGTCCCTGATAGGGGGCGGGCAGGGGTACAATCTGTTCCTCCCAATAATGGAGGATCAAGTCTACTTTTTTCTATTGGTCCGTTTTCTCTCCCACATATCTAAGATGCCTCCCCAACCCCACTAAACCCTTTAGGGCTAGATACTGGATCTTCTAACTTTTTTTCACCTCCCCCCCAAACTAGTTAGTTCCAGGCAGGACCTGGCACCCAGTGGGTGTTCATTAGTCACAGAGGAAAATCTCCAAGTAAGACAATGAGGACATTGGGCTGGTTTCCAGGGGCCCTTGAATCCGGCTGCACTTCTGTAACACACCACCTCCCGACTCTCTTCCCAACCTCGGACAGCGGGGGATGGGGTGGAGCCAGGTCCCACGCCAGCCGCAGGAGACCCAGCTGCACAGAGCTGGAGGCTTGGCCTTCCAGATTTATTGCCAGCCTGCGAGCAGGGCACGGGCTTAAAGAAGGAGCCGGGCTCTCTTCTGAGGGCCGGGTGTCACGGGCTTTTCTGGCAGGAGCAGACCGTACTTGGCGCTGTCATCTCACCTAATTTAACACAGTCACGATTCCTCCCAGTTTTTAACATCTTGCTGGTAGGGGCGACGTCTCGGGACTTGGCGGGCTCGTAGTTGCCGACCACAGAATCAGTGTTAGCTGGTAGTTAAGGCAGGAGAGACTTTATTAAAGGCTGTGGGTGAGCTCCAGGCTCTAGGTCGACCTTCTAGGAATGACTCCCAGGGCTACACAGAGCTGGGCAGGGAAGGGAGCACCACTCAGCATCCTCTGCTGTTCATCCTTCTGGCAGACGTCCCACCGGCCTGCTTCCCTGTCAACAACTCGAAGCCTCACGCAGGTGCATCGCTGGGTGACATCTCAGCGTCCCCGCAGTCGGGGAGGCTGGGAAATAGCTTTGTCGTTTTTGTTCTGCTTTTTGATTCTACATTGGGAAAGTGGATTTACAATGCGGGGAACTACAGGAACGTGGAGGGAGAAGCACATGTGTGATAGTACATTCAGGTGCTTTTGGATTTGACGGCTGAGAAGCTAACTCACCTGAGTCGCACAGCCGGTGATGGGACGGCGGGGATTCAGGACTGTCCACTTTACGTTCCTCTCTTTCCCTGTGGCTTTGAGGAGTAGAACCTCAACGCCAGAAAGTGACAGCAACAGGGGAGCAGAAGTTTCTGGGGAGGGTGAAGACGGTTCACAGTTAAAGATTTCAAAAGGGCTGAGGGCATTGCCCGTGGCCACATCCTTCAAGCAGCTAGAGGCTGAGAACTGGAACCACTTTACCCTGGCTTCCCAGCCTGCGAGAGGGTTCTGGACAAAATGTTTCTATAAATCCAGCCTTGCAATCAGAGAAAATAGCTTCCCTGCACCCTCGTGAACACATAGGCACGTGCATGTGTAATAATACACGCACAAGACGCACAATGGCACGTGCACACACACGTTGGCACATACGCACGTACACTGACCAACACAGACACACGCATTGACATACACACCAGTGCACTCGTGCAGGTAACATCCACAGCCTGTGGCTGCAGAGGTGCTTCCTGGCGCCTTTCTTTCTTGTCCTTGCCTGGAGTTTACAGCACTTGGAAAATGTCAAGTGTGGGAGGCCTCTTAGTCTTGGGTTAGGTTAAAACTCCCTCTACATATTTGGAGGGCGTCCAGGCCCTGCGAGCGCGCTCACGGAGTAGATAACAGTGACCTTGCTGGTGAGGGAGGACGGCCCAGCTGAGGCCAAGGAGCCGCGCTGGCTGAGTGGAGGTCACTTCCCCTCCCCCGCTGCACCTGGGTTTGCTCTGATGGTAAAGACCCCGCGGCAGCCCCGGGCGGGAAGACATCTTCTTGCTTTCAAGGAGGGGATGAGCGCTAAGCGTTGGCCCTGCAGGTTTGGGGGAGAAAAGTCCATCTCTCCCCGGGGGTCTGCAGACTGATGGTCAAAGGTCAACCTCCTGGCCCTCCCAAAGGTACCACCTCTCCAGAATGGTGACAGTGGGGCTGCGTCGCGCTCCTCAGCAGCTCCGAGGCACAGCCTGGCTGGGCCCGACGGGGGCAGCTCGAGTCTCAGCATGAGCGGTGTGTAAGCTGGAGGCCGTGGAGGTCATCTCATCTAAAGGGAATCCCCTCTATGGCCACCCCTTCAAGGGGCCAGCCTGTCGCGTTCGGTGACCACAGGTGACAGGGACTTCACTGCCTCTGAGAGCAGCCTATGGCAGAGGGAAAGCCCACCAGGTTCCTGTCCCTCTGTCACTTCCACTCGCTCGTCCTGACTGTGCCACTCGGGTTAGGACTAACCCTTCTTCGGCACAGCAGCCTTTCAGTGTTTGAAAACAGCTGGCACTCATGCATTTGGCAAATACGGATAGGGTTCCTGCTGGGTGCCGGGCCCAGGGCTGGGAGCTGATGACAGACATGTGCTTGGTGGTCTGGTGGAGGGGCAGACAGGAGAAGAGAGGTGGCCCTGTAGGGTGGCGGCCTGCAGGCTGGGGGTGCCTGGGGGACTGCACTGCCCGGAGGAGAGGACAGCAAGCCACGTGCTGGAGGGCACACGAGGGTTACTCCGTTGGGGTGCCAGGGCTATATGTGCTCCAGACGGAGGGGTTGGGACAAGGGAGGCAGGGGGGTGCAGCAGGGCGCCTGCACTGCAGATGACTCAGAATGTGCAGGTCACAGACAGCTTAACCCAGTCAGGGCATCAGCCGGACCTCATCCTGAGGCCCTGGCAGGGGTGAGGGTGGGTGCAGACCACGGAGTTTTAAGTGGGGATGGAAGGATCAGGTGTGGATTTCAGCGAGGCTGAGCCAACTGCCAGGTGGAGAAGGCATTTCCGGGGTGTCCTCTGGCTGGAGCAGAGAGAGTCCAGGAGGGGCCCCTGGAGGAAGCCTGGCTGGAGGCACGGGTTGCTTGGGCTAAGGCGGCAGCTGTGGGTGGAGGGCAGTGGGCAGAGTTGAGAGACGGTAGCATGTGGATCCAAGGCGGGGCCGGCAACCTTCCCTGCACGTGCATCTCCAGAGTCTGCACTCACTGGACATAATTTTGAAGCGCTCAGCCCCTCGCGCTGGGCTCCCATTTACAATTTAGGGAAAACTTCAAGCGTGGTACCCAGGGCGGAACACAGGATTTCAGCTGCTGTCTGGGCAGTGTGGAATATCTCAGCCCTTTATCTCCCTCCTTCTATTCTCTGTCCTTTCTGCCACCAAGGTTGACCTCCAAGGTCTGGTAGCTGGAGCGCACAGTTGCTCATCGAAACTCACACTGTCTTCTCATGGCCATTAACCTTCACTCTGGATAGCTCCAAGCTGCGCTCCCCCATTTGGAACTTGGGCAGCTGGTTTCTAGAACCTATTAACAGGAACACACATTTATTGTTTTTATTTATTCCCAAGAAATTCAATTTTCTTAGATTCAGTGCTTCCACCTCCACCCCTTTGCCCCGAAGAGGCAGAAACCCTGGGTTAGAAGCTGCAAAGCTTGGCCTCTGGGTTGATATATGACTTTCATCCACTGCGTAAGAAGAAGTTTATGGTTTTTAAAAAAGTTTGCTCTAAAAAGCTTACTACTTAAAACTTTTAAAAACTTAAAAAACTGTACAAAGTTACTGCCCAGGATACCTTTCTTTCCATCTTGAGGGAACGACGCGTTGCCACCTGAATGGTGCCAAGAGGCAGCGGGGTGGTGGGCTGCCTTCTCCTCCTTTGTGGACTCACCTGCCTCTGCTTGGCCCCCAGGCAAACTAGGGGAAAGACACAACTTGAGGACGAGCCTGACACACCTCCAGTGGGGCCCAGCCCATATGAAAGTGCAGTGGCAGAGCGTGTGAGTGTGTGTGTGTGTGTGTGTGTGTGTGTGTGAGTGTGTGTGTGTGTGTGTGTGTGTGTGTGTGTGTGTGTAGTGGGGCCCAGGTTATTGGGGTAGAGGGAAGGGAACTGTTTGATTAATGGGTGTCCTGTGAACCTGCACATTTGCCCAAGGCTGCATTCCTGGGCTTTTAAACCCAGGGCAGTTTGATAAGCTGGGACCAAAGTCCTCTTTCCTCCCAGCAATGAGAGCAAACAGGGCCACTCACTAATCCTAGCCCTGGCCTCTGGGGCCGTCTCTCGGCAACCAGCCTACCAAGTGGCCTTTCACAGGCCAATCAATGTGGCAGCCCCCGGGCCTGGGAGGCCCAACAGCCAGCCTGCCCGGGAGGGGTGGGAGGGAGGCCGTGCCTCACCGGCCTCCAGGACCCAGTCTGAAGGCCCATGCCTGGCCAATGAGGCCCACCCCAGTCACAGCTCCTGCCGAGCTGGCCTTCTCCTCCTCTCCTTCCCCGGCCTTTATTCCCACCTGGGCAGCTTATCCGTAGGGCTCTCTCCATTCCTCTAGTGCTTGCCTAGAACGTTCTTCCCAACCCCCAGAGTCTTCAAACGCCTGCCCTGGTTCCTCCTCCTCCAGGAAGCTTTCCCTGATCACTGCAGCCCCCTGGAGCCCTGAGAGTCACGGCTCATGGCTTAGTATCTGATGCTTCTCCAATCAGTTTGCGTGTGTTGCCTTGCTGTCATCAGCTAGACTGTCAGCACCCTGAGGGTAGGACTCACATTTGGGGACCACTCCCCCCCACCCCGGGGAGGGCACACGGGAAGCAGGGAGGGCTTGAGGGGATAGGGGATGGATCAGGGTAGAGGTAAGGAGATCTGAGGCTGAAGGACTCATTGCCAGGAAGATGTGGAGGGCATGGAGATGAAAGACAGCATGGGGTTAGGGCTGGGGAGGGTGCTTATTTCTGGGGAGCCACAGTAAATACCTGGGGTGGTGTATCTGCCCAGCCCGTCACCAGCCTCCACTGAGAACTGTTTCTTTCTTTTTTTTTAAATATTCATACATCAACATTTCTTTTTTTTTTTTTAATATTTATTTATTTATTTTTGGCTGTGTTGGGTCTTCGTTTCTGTGCGAGGGCTTTCTCTAGTTGCGGCGAGCGGGGACCACTCTTCATCGCGGTGCTCGGGCCTCTCACTGTCGCGGGCTCTCTTGTTGCGGAGCACAGGCTCCAGACGCGCAGGCTCAGTAGTTGTGGTGCACGGGCTCAGTTGCTCCCCGGCATGTGGGATCTTTCCAGGTCAGGGCTCAAACCCGTGTCCCCTGCATTAGCAGGTAGATTCTCAACCACTGCGCCACCAGGGAAGCCCGAGACCTGTTTCTTTTCTCGGTGGAAGCTGGGGGGATGGAGCTGCACCCGCATTTGCATGACTGGATCCCTCACTGGAGGGGGTTAAGGTTGCGATGGAGCCTGCAGGCCCCTCTGGAGTCTCTTCTCTGGAGACCTGGGTTCCAGACTGAGAGACATGTGCCTCTTCTCTGCTGTGTTGCCTCTGAGGAGGTGTAAACCAGCTAAGAGTTGGCTGTCTGCAGGGAGGAGCCGGGGAAGCGAGGTTGCAAGAGAGAAGGAAGAGAGAGGCCAGGACTCGGAGCACATGTGTGCTCGCTGCCGGCACCGTCTAAGTCAGCACTCACGTACTCCCGAGAGCAGGTGCTGTTGGGATCCTCTTTTACTGATGGGGTAAGTCAGGCCTGGAGATCCAGTAACTCTTCCAGCCACACTCAGCCAGTAAGGAGCAGACTTGAACCCTGTCCTGTCAGGTTACCGAATCCAAGCGTAACCCTCTAGCTACCTTTGCTCTAAACACCTTCGTAGATCCAGGCCCTGTCTTTTGTGAGACCTGCTCTACATCCCACACTTCAGTTCCGGGAGATACCATAACTGGGATCAAAACGGTAACAAGGTTTTGCTCTATCATCTATCTATCTATCTATCTATCTATCTATCCATCATCTCCCTACCTATCCATCCAGCATCTATCTACCTACCTATCCATCATTTATCTATCCATCTATCATCTATCTATCCGTCCATAATCTATCTATTCATTCCTTATCTATCCATCCACCATCTATCCATCCACCATCTATCCATTCATCCATTGTCTGTCTATCTCTCTCTCACAGTTTATTGAGCCCTGCCACGTGCAGGGCGCTAGGACATGCGCTGCAATGTTTCAGGCCTGCTAGTTTGGCACAGGTGATGAGGGACGGCAGATGGTGAGATGTCACACTGTGTGTGTCTCTTAAGATTCCCCTGTAGGGATGATTACAAATGCGGATACCCTGGCCCTGGCTCAGGAATGCTATTATAATTCAGAATGGGGGAGGGGCTCAGGAATCTGCTTTTCTAAGTTCCCCAGGAAAGTCTGATGTAGGTGACTCTCAGATTGCACCCTGGAAACCAGCTGTTTGGAGAGTGTTGTTCAGAAGAGGGAAGTGTCAGTGAAGCCTAAGATGGTGAGGGAAGGACATCTGGGGTCAAGGCCGGGCACTCTGACATCCCCTGAGAGGGCCTGGGGAACCTTAGGAGGTGGGGTGGGATGGGGGAGAACAGCCCAGGGTGGGGGGCAGCCCGGGCGAGGGCCCAGCACTTTCCCGTGATAGTGAGGGCCATGCCCACGGGGGGCAGAGGGCGTCTGCAGGAAGTAAGGTGGTAGGAAGACACCATGGTTAGCTTTCACCCAATAATGGTAATGTCACAATGGCAACAACAAGAAAAGTGTCACCGCCTTTGCTTCAGTGGAAGGGGATAACCCCGGGCATTCATTCCCAGGGGTAAAGTGGACGTTATGAAGGCGAGGGAGGTGGTATCTGCCACCTGATCCAGGACAGAGAAACAAAGAAAACGCAAGTGCAATTAGAACCCGGGTGGAGAGAATGGGTGTGAACCCTGGAGACTCAGGTTGGGTGGGGACTGAGAAAGGATCCCCACCATCACTAACACTACCTGCTGTTCACATGCTGTTCTTGAAATGGGCCCTATTCAATCCTCAAGCAGCCCCATTTTACAGAGAGGCCGGCGAGACGATGAGCCACCCAGTAACCGGGAGTGGAGCGCACGCATGCGCTCAGGCTGCCTCAGGTCTTGGCTTCTCCCTGCCCAGGCACAGCCTCGAAACACCCGAGGGGGTGCACGTATATGTTTCTCCCCAGCCTCGCTCACAACACTCCCCGCTGCGACCACCACGAGCACCAGGTCCTGAGCTCTCTGTCTTGGATGGGACTTCAGTCCCTGTCACTCTACCGCCAGCTTTTCCTGCCAAGCAGCCTCCAACCAGACAGTGTCTCTGCAGAGCTCCCCCGCCACAAGGTTTCCCAGTTGCCGAGTCACTTCATCCTCATCCCCCGCCTCGATCTGCTCAGTCTCCAGCAAAACCCAGCGCCCTGCCTCTGCCTGCCCAGCCTGCCCTTGGGGGCCCAGTTTCTCCCACTCCTTCCTTATTAGTGAGTAAAAAGAAAAGGAATTCCTTTAGCCATTTATCCTTGGAACAGTCTCCAAAAGGAGTTGAAGGACACGCTGTGAAGTGTGAAAAAAACAAGGCCCGTGCTTGCCAAGCGGGCCAAGTGGTTATTTTAATCATGTGGAAATTTTCTACTCCAACACCTGTGGCCATTAGAGGACCCACACTCTTTTCTACCCTGGGGTCCCAGGGGGTCCCTCCAGCCTGCGGCTGCCAGTGCAAAAGCAATTATTCCTGCCGCCCTTCCTCAACCCTGCCCCACCCCCAGGCTGCAGTGGATGCACCTTCTGGGAAGAATAAACTGGCCCTGAATCAGGCCACTCTCGCCCCCTCTGCCCCCTTCTTGCGTCGTCCTTGGGCAGACTCAGGCCCCACTAGACCCTGGAGGTAGTTCAGGGCCCTCCATTCCCTAAAGGGCTCCGTGCCCTTCTTAAGGAAAACGGGGACCCTAGAAGAGTGACACTACCCAACCCTCCTTCGATTCATCGTCCTTGCACGTGCCCTGTTTTCTTTTTCAGGTTATATATGCTGACTTTGGTGCAGGAGATTATGCATGTGCTTGGAGATGCAGTAGCGCTTCCTCCGGCTTCCTCGGGAAACGAGATCCGGAGAGGTGAGGGGATTTTCCTGAAGTCACACAGCACTCAGTGAGGATGGGGAAGGGCTGGAATAGACTGTTTGGAAACCAAGCTTCCCAGAGGAGCTGCCTCTACTTTCTCCGCTTCCTCACTTGCTCTGTGGTCCACTTCAACCACGCCTCCCCCATGAGGCCACTGGGACAGCTCTAGGGTCACCAGTGACCTCAGTGTCACTAAATCCGATGAACCTTTTCTCTATTCATCTTGACCTTTCAGCAGCACTTGACTTTGTCTGCGATTCCCTCCTCCACCTTGAAGCCCTCGGTTCCTTTGCATCTGGTGCTTCTGCAGCTCCTTGTCTCCTCTGACTTCTCTGGTCACTTCTTAGTGTCCATTGCAGGAAACCGTCCCTCCAACCTATAAAGTTGGTGCCCCTCAGGGTCTGGGTTTTCTCCCCACTCTGCAGTCGCATCCAGACCCCCTGTTTCTCCCACCACCCACTCGTCTCCAGCCCTGACCTCTTCTTTGTGCTCCGTCTGCGGTACACGGGCCTCTCACTGTTGTGGCCTCTCCCGTTGCGGAGCACAGGCTCCGGACACGCAGGCTCAGTGACCATGGCTCACGGGCCCAGCCGCTCCACAGCATGTGGGATCTTCCCGGACCGGGGCACGAACCTGTGTCCCCTGCATCGGCAGGTGGACTCTCAACAACTGCGCCACCAGGGAAGCCCTCTAGGAGTCATTCTTGATACCTGTTTCTCTCTCTCCCGCGCCATATGTAGTCCACCACCTTGTACAAGCCGCTATCACCTCTATAGTAGCCTCCTGATGATACAACCACACTCCAACATTAGAACATGAGATGGGGGGCAGTTGATGCAGAAACGGGGACAAGAGGCAGAAGCAAACTGACTATTGAGATGGTGGCATTCTAGCACTCATTCTGCAGTTTGGACTATATCTCTGCAAGAAAATAATTCAGTGAAATTAGATCAAGTTAAGAAGGCCAGCTGTGGTAGAAGGTGCACCCTGATTTCAGCATGTAACCCCAACTGTACTAAATTGCTTGGTGTGGGAAGTGGCTTCAGGTGTGTTGTAGTTGACCTTTTATGCCTGGGGCTTTGATTTCCTGTAAGGTCATTAATACGTGCAGTAGCAATTTAAAAAATTGAAAGCAGTACCCAAATCAATGAAAAAATTAGGGACTTTCAAAACAATTAAAATTCCCCTTGATATTATTCAAATGTGAAACCAGAGGGTGGGACTCATACCTAATTTCTCCTTGTATAGCCCGTAGTACCCAACCTGCCTCGTACATAATAGTTCCCTATAAATGTTTTTGGATCAATGAATGAGTGAGTGCCATCTAAAATATATGAGACTTCACTCTTCATTCATCAGTCAAGTTCTAGAGAACACCAAGCATAATTCAGTGACAGCTAGAGGAAGAACTAAAGGTGACCCAAAATCTGACTTTCTCCTTGGCCCAGACTTCTCACCCCTCTGCCAGTTTAGTGCTTGCTAGAATAACACCTTTACTGATGACCCAGGAAGGAGCAGGCGGAAGCCAGGTAGCTATAGTTGTGGGGTTTGTGGGAGGGGACCTGGCTGACGTTCACTCCTCTGGTACCTGGCTCCTCAATTTGAGAATTCCAAGCATTTTTCAGGATGAGCTTATTAAAAAGCTTCAGGTCCCTCTCCAAGGAGAAAATGTAAGTTTGAGACCCCTTGTCTCCATTTTGCAAAGGAGTAAAAACCTAAAGAGGAGGTGTGGTTTACAAAGGACAACTAGAGAGTTGGTGGCAAAGTCAGAACCAGAACTCAGGTCTCCAAGGATCCCTCTGTTATAACAAGTTGCCTCCTGGGATGACTTGGGTGAGTTTCACCAAACACAGGAGACCTTCATGTAATTAAAATCGCTTTTAATTCACCAAAGCAATATCGAAATAGAAGAGCAGAATTGGATAGCTCACACTTCCCAATTTTAAAACTTACTCCAAACCTACAGTAATCAAAAGAGTGTGGTATTGGTATAAGGATAAACATATAGACCAATGGAATAGAATTTAACTAAAATAACCCAGAAATAAATTCATACATCCATGGCCAATTGATTTTCAACAACAGGGCCAAGAACATCCAATAGGGAAAGAATAGTCTCTTCAACAAGGGTGCTGGGACAACTGGATATCTACATGCCAAAAAATGAAGTTGGACCCCTTCCTCACACCATATACAATAATAACTCTAAAGGGATCTACAGCCTATATATAAGAGCTAAAACTATAAAACTCAGAAGAGAAGATAGGGATAAATCATGATGAACTTGGATTTGGCAATGTTTTCTTAGCGATTACACCAAAAGTATGAGTGGCAAGAAAAATAGATAAGTTGGACTTATTAAAAACTTTCATGCATTAAGCAAGTGAAAAGAGAACTTGCAGAATGGTAGAAAGTATTTGTAAATCATATATCTGATAAACATCTAATATCTAGAATATATTAAAAAAAACTCTTACAACTCAACAACAAAATGACAGAAATCTCAATTTAAAAATGGGCAAAGGTCTAAAAGACATTTCTCTAAAGAAGATATACACATGGCTAAAAAGCACATGAAAATACGCTCTACATCATTAGTGCTTAGGGGAATGCAAACAAAAACCACAATGAGTTACCACTTTATACCCACTAGGATGGCTATTTAAGAAAAAGCAAAAACTCGGAAAATAACAAGTGTTGGAGAGGATGTGGAGAAATCGGATCCATTATACATCACTGGTGGGAATGTAAAATAGTTCAGCTGCTGTGGAAGATAGTACGGTGGTTTCTCAAAAAATTAAACATAGAATTGCCATACGATCCAGAAATTCCGCTTCTAGGTCTGTGCCCAGAATCATAGAAAACAGGTACACGAAACAAACACTTATACATGAACATCCACAGCAGCATATTCACAACAGATAAAAGGTGGGAACAAACCAAATATCCATCAACAGATGAACGGATAAACAAATGTGGTTATACAGACCACTGAGATTTACTCAGTTATAAAAAAAGGAATGACGTGTTGACACAGGCTACAATGCGGATGAACCTTGAAAACATTATGCTGGGTGAAACAAGCCAGGCACAAAAAAATCACATACTGTATGGTTCCATTTATATGAAATACCCAGAATAGGTAAATCTATGAAGACGGAAAGCAGGTTGGTGGTTGCCAGGAGTTTAGGCAAGGCGGGAATGGGAAGTGACTGCTTAGTGGATATGGGGTTTTCTTTCGGGGTGATGAACATGTTTGGGAACTTGATAGTGGTGATAGCTATGGCTGCAGCACATTGTGAACATACTAAATGGTACCAAATATACACCTTAAAATGATTAATTTTATGTTATGTAAACTTTCCCTCAATTTTTTTAAAAAAGGAGTTAATTCACTCAGAGAGTCATTAAGAAAGGAAACTATTTAACCCACTGTGCGCTTCTCACGGAGCAAATAACTATTTGACTGACAACTTTTCACATTCTAGCCAGTGTGGGGAAAAAAACCGCATGTATTTTCTGGAACACGTAGAGTTGTGAAACCCATTTACTGAGTAAACTGAAATTATGAACTGATGGGACCCCAGAGGCCAATCTAGCTGGCTGGCTGAGATTTCCCTTCTAACCAGCCATGTTCCCACCTCCAAGCAGCATTGTCTCCTTTCCATCTAGCCGCATCCACTTTCCCTCTTTTATGAAAATTCAACCTTCCAATGGGATCGTGGGTGGGGGGATATGATGGGATGAAACGGGGGATATTCTAAAAGGCTGAGCTTCCCCATGTAGCAGGTTGGCTGTGATTGGAGAGAGAGTTCTTGTCAACTGACTGAGGATCACTTAGAAGTCCAGGGGTTAGAGGCTGAAGCATTTGGTTAAGAGACGCTTAGAACAAAATCTGGGGCCAAATCTGACCTAAAGTCATCACCAGCCAGCTTCCTTGATGGAGCTCAGGAATCAGAAGTAGAAATGCTGGCAGGACGCAGGTAAACACTGGATGGACCAGCCCAGTGGATGAGAAAGGGAGGAATCAGGGTCCCGACGTGAGCTGAGAAAGTGAGCAGGAGAATGGGAGGTTGGACCTGAAAGAGAAAACAGCACCTTGGAGGCATGGAAGGACCTTCAAGAAGTTGTGCCCAGGCATCCAGCCAGCTCTGGGTGAACAGGATTGATGCTCCCTCACCTTGGTCGTTCCATCCAATGAACCCCCAAGGTTATAGGATTATTCTTCTGCCCTGGTTCCCACGGGTGACCCCTCAGATATCTCCCTTCTGTGGCCTATAAAAGCGCTCTATTTGTGCCTTTAGGGCCCAACTGCATTCTGTTATAGATATTTATGGACATAACTAAATCTCTTACTGGCTCTAAGCCCCTTTTGGCCAGATGAGTCTGACTAATCTTTGTTTTCTCCCACAAAGCCGAAGATAGTGCTTTATTCTGAGAGGCACTGATGAGATGTCTATTGTGTGGATGATTTTAAGGGACAGGAAGCTTTCACTGGGGGAGCATGACTTGAACCTCATCTGGGTCTAATGGGGTATCAAACACAGAGGCCCCATGGGTGGCCTATGACCTGGCCTGGTCCATTTCTAATCGTTTACTCCCTTCCCCATAGTGATTGGTTCAGATGTGTGACCTGCGCAGAACCAATCAGAATCCTCTCATGAGATTTGACACATGGTCTCCGGCAGAGATCTAAAAAAGACTGTGAACTCTCCAATGAAACCTTGTTCTCTAACTATGCCGTTTTCCTTCAAAACTAAACAGCATCCAGGTTCATTCAACACGCTTCAGCCCGAAGCCAAAGACTGGCCACTCTGGCAGCTTCTTGTCTCATCCAAAGTAAGTTCCTGAGATCTAACCCCTCTTATCGCCAGTATCACATTTTGTTTTTGTTTTCCCTTTAGTTGGATAATTGACAGATTTATATAAAATTTTAAAATTTCTATTTCTTCACTTAAAAATTATGCATAGAATATCCAAGGCTCTCTTTCGTGCAATTTGTGCAATTCATACTAAATGTCTTTACCCTATCGTGATCTGTCATCAGAGGGGCAAAAAAAAAACAGAGGGAGGGAGAGGAAGTGATACACAGAGAGGTGAGCGGGGAGGGAGACCTGGCCACCTGTCAGCTGTGTCCTCTGTGGTGGTGGAGGTCGAGGTCGAGGTCATGGGCTGGGCTTGCCTGGTCCAGCACTGCTCCCATCTCCCACAGGATGTAGGCCAAGTCGTTCCTCACTGAGTTCACCATTCTTCTCAGCCAAAGGAAGGGGTTCCATGAGCTCTCCAGCATAATCCTAGGGCTTGGCAGGTGGTAGGTACTAAGTAAACTGTCTTCGGGTGGAACCTGAACTGGGGAGGCTCCTGATCCAGGAGCATCTGGCAGAGTGGAGGGAGAGAAATCAAGACAAACAGATAAAAGGATCTTGAAGGTAACACACAATGCAAGGAGCAGAAGAAAACTTAAAAATGATTCATCGTAATTAAAATATTTTGGATGATAAGATTTTGCCTTAATGGAATAAGGCTAGAAGTTATGAAAAAGCAGCAATCAAAAAGCAAGAAAGGGGCTTCCCTGGTGGCGCAGTGGTTGAGAGTCCCCCTGCCGATGCAGGGGACACGGGTTCGTGCCCCGGTCTGGGAAGATCCCACAGGCTGCGCGTCCGGAACCTGTGTTCCGCAACGAGAGGCCACAACAGTGAGAGGCCCGCGTACAGGAAAAAAAAAAAAAAAAAAAGCAAGGAAGATCTCTAGAAAATCAAAATATAATAGAAAAAAAAGGATTTTATGGCAGGATGTGAAGATAAAGTTGAAGACATCTTCCCAAAAGTAGAACAAAAAGATAAAGAAATAGAAGATGCGAGATAAGAGATGAGACATTTAGACTATCCATTTAGGATATTTAATGTCCAATTAATCGAAGTTCTAGAAGAAGGGAATAGAGAAAATGGGAAAGGGTAGAAATTAGCCAAGAAATAATACACAATTTTCCCCCAGAATTAAAGGAGGTGAGTTTCCAGCCTATTGATTGATTGTCCAAAACAATAAGACAGGGTCCCATACAAAGACTCAGGAATCAGAATGGTGTCTTGAGAAGTCTGACAGCTTCTAGAAGACAAAGGAGCAATCCTTTTAAAATACTTTTTAAATTGTTTTAAAATCCTTAAAAAAAAAAAAACCTTCCTATTTAGAATTCAGTAACTTAGCAAATGAAAAACGTACTATTTCTTGGGAAGGGACTGAAGGAGGTGTTCCAGTTAAGACAAAGGAATAAAATCAAGAAAGTACAGAACACAGGATCTATGAAACAGGGTTACAGCAATATTTTTATTGTCAGAAATAATCACCTATTATTATTTTACTCAAGTATTGTATTGGAAAGATGAGAGAGAAAAAGTAAAAAGGGGAGTAGTGTAAAATTACTGAGTTCTTACTTGCCATATGAAGAAGCCATTAGATGATGTCTAAAACTGATAAACAAAGACATGGCGACATAAGTACATTATGCGGAAACAGAGAGGCAAACACCAGATGCAGCACCAGAGGCTGACAGTGGTTTGGTTGCCTCTGGGGAGCAGAACAGGGCAGGGGACAGGATGGGAAGGGCGATGGGGGGGCGGACTGCAGGAAACCAGTTTTGTTGTTAAACCTTCTTTTGTTACTAATTGATTTAAAATATAAAAACTGTGCACATATTACTTTAATAAAAATTTTCTAAAATGCTGAGACTCAAAGCATCAAGTTCACGTGTGAGCAATGAACACGGTCAAGCAGCACGGTCCCAGGGGCGTGGAGAGAAGTGTGGTTCTTCCGTTTCTGCCCAGCCCTCGGGTTTCTCCGGGCTGCTGCGGGCCCCCAAGCTTGGGAACAGCAGGCTCCACGTCGCTGTCGCAGGCTTCTAGGAGGCCGGGCGAGGGAGACACTTTCCCCAACAGACGAGGCGGGGACAGAGCGGGGCGTCCTCTATTTGCCACGCCCAGAGCACCCTCCGCCTCCCGTCCTGGAGCCTCTGAGCACCGTCTCCCACGCCCCTCCCCCCGCCCGCCCCCCCCCTCCGAGGCGCCCTCCCCCAGCCCCACCGGCCGCCGCCCCTCCCCCGGCTGCTGCCTGCGGCCGCTGGAATCCCTGTCGCCCCGGGACTCAGCTGACAGCGGACAGACAATGGTATTTCCCATCAGCCTGGGTATCAGGAGCCGGCCTTATCCAGCGGTGTTTTTCTATTAGTCTAACACCCCATTGTCCACCGCTTATCGCTGAAATGTTGATGTCATGCCTGGCTTGGAAGTGGTTTCTGCATCTCCGCTCGGATGGCTTCGCTTTAATTGGGGGAGGGGGAGGGGTGGAGGAGCCCATTTATCAGAATTCTCACGAGAATGCACCCCTTTCCTCCCGTCAGCGGGGCCGCCGAGGGCGCCGCAGAGGGGTGGTTCCCCGCCACCATTCCTGGCCTTTCTCTCTGTCCCTGGCTCTCAACCCTACTGGCCTGCCTCGGAGCTGAAATGCTGGGGAGGGTGGAGGATACTGGTGTGTGCGGGGGTTGCCCCCCTGGGCTCTGGGCTTTTGGAGACCTGTTATCCCACTGGTGAGCTCTGGCTGGGGAGGGCACAGGCCCTTCCTTCTCTGACTCTCTTGCAACCCCGGAAGGCCTCACCAGAGCCTGTTCTTGGTAGGAGCTCAGTAAGAATATAAGGGATGAAACCCAAGGGCAGCCAGCTGGGAAGGTCCAGCCCGAGAGCAGGTAGAAAACTCGAAGACCCACCTTCATTTCTGTTACACCGCACCCCTGAACGCCCCACACCCAAACTGTGCCAGGCCCCAAGGAAAGTCTTGAAAGTATGGTCTGTGCTCAGTCCTTCACGGATCCTCTTTGCTCATAGTGGAGGTCTGCGTACAGGAGTGTGTGTGTGTGTGTGTGTGTGTGTGTGTGTGTGTGTGTGTGTGTGTGTGTGTGTGTGTGTGTGTGTGTGTGTGTGTGTGTGTGTGTGTGTGTTTTGCAGCTGCCGTTTTTATAAAGCCCCTCAGAGAACGTGGTTAAGAAAGAAAGTGGTTAAGAAAGAAAGTGGTGAGTTGCCCCCCTGCCATTTGCTTGGATGAATTACTTAACCTTTCCAAGACTCAGCTTCCTCACCCATTAAGCAGGTCCAATAAGGGAGCTTCTCAAGGGATGGTCCTGAGGCCAGAATTCAAACAAGTAAGGTGGCCGGCTGGATGCGTGGCCTGTAGTCCCACGCGGTAAGGCGTGGCTGCTGTGGGTATAGCCGTTTGTGGCTTGGCACAGAGCCTGGTCTGGGTCCCTGGTGAGCAGGGCAGAGGAGAGGTGCCAGTGGGGCTTAGAGGTCGTCCTCCTGGCCCCCTCCTCGGAGAGTTGGGGCAGAGAGGAAGAGGTGGGCCACGGTGGGCTAGGCCAGCCTGTGTTGGCTGCAAGAGGGAAAATGAGACCATCAGGCCTCAAGTTTTTGCCTCAACTTTAAGAAAATAAATGTGTACGGTGAGCATTTGGAGACTTCTCTATGGAGTCAAACTTAATATCTCATGGGTCTGTTTTGGAGTGCTCCTGGGGAAATTTAATTTCAAACTCCATTTGAAGGTAGTTTTTACTGTGCAAAGTGGCCTCGGGAACCTAACTTAACACACACGCAAACCCCGCAGGCGGGTCTTACTCCTCCAAGAGGGTAAGGGGCTCGAGGCCTGCGGATGACACCGAGAACGGCGGAGACCCTTGTCATCCATCTGTCCCCCTCCCTGCGGCTCCAGACCCCCAGGCTGATAATAAGCACAGTCCCTAAAGGCCGGGGTGCACACGGGAACCCCATCCCAATAGGTTCTCACCAGACCCAGTGAGGCACACTGGCGAGTCTCCACACCCATGTTAGTCTCCATAACCATGAGAGAGCCGGAAGTCAAACCTGGGTCTTCCGAGTCCAAATCCAGGCCTTTTCCAGGACACCCAGTGGCAGCAGATAAAGCCCTTGGCTTTGCCTCTCACACACACATTCCTGGGATGAAAAGAAGCTTAGAGAATAGGGGCAGGGACTGTCTGCTTTGTCATGGTGTTTACTGGGTGATCTTCTTTCATCTTGCCACATTCTCTGCCATCCCTGGGGATCTTGGCCCAGAGGCCAGGGCTGAGGGGACCAAGGGGACCAGAAGCCCAGGACAGGGTTGTACTTCCTTGGGCCCAATTCCAGGCCACATGGGATCCACTTCTTTCTTGATAGGACTTTCTTTTGGAAGTTGCAAAAATTGAATACTAGAATGAGACGGAGGCAGAAATAAAGTACCACGTGGATAGGAGATGGTGTTTTCAAGGGCAGCTTTAGGCGAAGTAAACTCTCTTTCTGTGAGGGCTTTGTAGGATTCCTACAGGTCTCAAAGCTCTCCTCCATGGACTGGGGAAAATTGCACCAATGATCCTTCCATCTGTCCCATTTTAAAGTGCAAGTCAGTCATGAACACCTTAGTGTGAATGAGTAACTCACATGCTGTCTTCTGAGAGTGCTGGGTGCCCATGGAGAACACTGAGAGGAGAAGGGCCAGGGCAGGAGGAAAGGGGCATGGAAACAGAAGACAAGCATCTGCTGCACAGTTTATCCAGACTTGGCTTTTATTATTATTGATATTATCACATGGAGTAGGATATCTTTTCCCTTCCAGTTTTGTGTTCGGAACACATGTTCCTTTGGTTCAAGGCAGCATTTCCTGGGTGTCCCTTTGCTCAACCAAGCACTTTTGCTCCTTAAGCTTTGATGATCTCAGAGTGTAACTTTCTAGAAGTTAGGAGGCCTGTCTGGGTTTCTTGGAAGATTCTTACAGACATCAAAGTGCCTCCTCCCTGCCCAGATAATCGAGTTTAAGGAGTTATCAGAGCTCTATAAATACCGTGTTAGCACACAATGCCCGGCTCATCTCTGTAAGCTCGTCCCTTTCTCTTTTCTGCCTTTTGCCTCTGTCCTTCGCCTTTCACCTTTCTGTCCTTTCTCCAGTGAGATCTGCAACTTTGCCATTGAAATACCTACTCACACAAGAAGTCTGTGGCCTGGATGAGGAAGTGATGTATTCTTCCTTGACACATACCTCCTCCCCAGCCTTCATCTCTCACAGAACCCTTAACAGCACTCCCTGTGCTTGGCAATGATCAGTCGTTCATTTCTCGTCATCACCTCTCAACCGAGAGCCCCATCGGGGTGGGAGCTGGTCGCTGTTGTCCCCACTGTGTCCCCACGTCTCAGCCCGGGGCTGGCACACAGAAGGTGTTCAGGAAATAGGGGCCGAGTCAAGGAACGAGCTGAGGAAGGGATGCTGTGCAGAGAGCAGGATTCTGCGGGGGGCAGGGGGGATGGGCTGTGTCCTGAGCTTCTGAGGCAGGACGGCCGCGTGGGTGAGTGACGGCAAGGCCATCCCAGACCTCAGCCTGCTAGAGCAGGAGCCAGAAGCGGCGCTGGAGGCTGAGGACAGAGCAGGAAGCGGAGGTTCAGAGAGAAGATGACTGTCCAGGGTCAGCCGCGGGGACAGGGACAGCCGCCTCCGGGCTCTTCCTGACGCCAGCTCCTTGCCGTCTCTTGGGTCCGTGCCTCGCCTGGCTCTGTAAGGAAGCAGTGGCGAGAGTGTCACGCCACAGGGTGACCAGGTCAGACAGCCCAGGCGTCTACACGATGACTGCGCCCTGCGTGGATGGCAGCGCCAGGCTCCTTCTCAGGAGGGAGAGCAGAGGGGGGAGCGGTGCGTGCAGCGCGGGGGACACACACACACACACAAGCGCTGCTCACGCAGGCTCCCCACGTGCCCGCTGATGCCCGAAGCCAGAAGAGGCCCTGGAACCAAGCGGGTACCACCCCAGCCTTCTCCGCAGAGTGGCTGCTGCTCTAGTCACCAGAGACCCCCTGCGGCTGCCCCAGAGGTCGGGGGTCACGGGGAGGAACGGAAGAATCCATGGACAGGGAAGATGTGGAATCAGCCTTTTAGTTGAGTTGCCACTTGTAACAGCCATCTAACCTGCAGCACACACCGCTGGAGGGAGCTGGGTTTCTATCTGGCCACCCTCTGCAGCCCAGGCACTCAGGACGGGTAGGAATCCTGGAGGAGGTGGGATTTGCCCCAGGGCCTGAGCCAGAGCGCAGCATCTCCTTCCCAGACAGAGGCCCCGGCCCGCTGGGCAGCTTCTGCAGGGTCCTTTTTGGTGAGGCCGTCCTCCCAGCTTCCTCACCCTCTTTCTCTCCCCTCCTGCGCCTCCCCGGCTCTGGCTCCGAGGGTCTGCTGCCTGTGTGCCGCCCCTTTATCTTGTCTTCCCCGGTTTCCACCGCTATCAGCCGCTATCTAGCACAATCCCACCCGGCGGGCAGGGCAGGAAGCCGCTGTGACTGTCCTCTCTACTTTCCATCCTCTTCCTCCAGAGACAAAAGCAAAAACAGCCTGTTAACAGATCTGCCATTTCCCTCTGCTCCTTGACTTCATTTCCCACTCATTTTTTCACAGCCTCGACTTTCTACCGCAGGCCCAGGGCTGTCCCCTCCCAAAGCCGCCTGCACCCCTGGTCCTTTCTGGCATCAGTCAAAGTGGCCGACTGGCCGTCTGCGAGGATGGGGCGGGCCGGTGCTCTGGCCTGCCTCATGGACCACGCGACTGTGGCTCTGATTGTAGCCGCAGGAGGATTTTTTGTTTTTGCACAAAGAGCATCATGAATCCGTTTATGATGTCACCATTCACTCAGATGTTCACTGCGCACTTCCTAGGCTGCTGTTGGGCACCCGGAGGGGTGCAAGATGAGACCTCTGCCCTCAAATAGGGTGGAGAGCAGGGAGGTTGCTGGACGGAGTTAAAGGGCTCCATCCAATGCCTGGTAGAAGTTGCCAAGTGCAGCCGAGCACTCGGAGAGTTCAAAGGGGGAGAGATGGATGCTAACAAGGAGAGTAGACGCTTGTCAGCCCCTCTCCCTCACCAGGCACTGTGCTAAGCTCTTGCGTTGTTCACTGGTTGCATCCTCGTCCTCGTGACAAACCCTTGGGCAGGTGAGATGATCATCCCCAATTTGCAGACTGAGAGACTGAGGCTTATTTATTTATTATTTTTTTAATTTTTTTTTACATCTTTATTGGAGTATAATTGCTTTACAATGGTGTGTTAGTTTCTGCTGTATAACAAAGTGAATCAGCTATATGTATACATATATCCCCATATCTCCTCCCTCTTGCGTCTCCCTCCCACCCTCCCTATCCCACCCCTCCAGGCGGTCACAAAGCCCCGAGCTGATCTCCCTGTGCCACGCGGCTGCTTCCCACTAGCTGTCTACCTTCTGTTTGGTAGTGTATATATGTCCATGTCGAGAGACTGAGGCTCAGATGGCTAAATCATGGCTAGTGAGTCCAACAGCTGGGTTCATAGCTACAGCCCTGTTTTCCTTGAAGACAAAGCTTTGTACCATCTTCATCCCGTTTCTCATGCCCCTTGGTCTACGGCACAAGCTGGTGGGAGAGTGAGTGCTGGAGAAATCTCTGGTCAAGATATTTAATGGCGTCAAGGCTCAGTTTTCCTCGTCTGCAGAAGGGGTGATGACAGTACCCACCTGTTAGGTTTGCTGTGGGTTTTAGAGGAACAGTGTGTATAGTGTGCTTATCACAGGGACTGGCACACTGATCTGTATTTGGTAATTCTTATTACCAATACAGAAAAAGTACCAGGAGAGGCAGGAGACTGACTTAGGAAGCGGATTGTCAGGGTTGAGATAAATTTTGCATCTGTTTTCCAAGGGCAGATGCCCTGGGCATCATTATCTCAGACTGAGAGGATCTGGACTGGACAGAACCCCAGAATTTGTCCAGAGTTTCCCATTTTCTCTCAAGTTTACCCTAAGTCTCCCTGATGCTCAGACAACCTGTTAATTTCAAAATCATCCGGGTCCTTCAAAAGCCTGAGCTCCTCCTCTTGTGTTTACTGAGTTTCATATTTTCTTTTTGTTTTTAATTGTGGTAAAATATACATAACAACAAATTTACCATTTTAACCATTTTTAAGGTTAAAAATGGTACAGTTCAGTGGCATTTTATACATTCACATTGCTGTGCAGCCGTCACCACCATCCACCTCCAGAACTTTTTCATCGTCACGTACTGAAAGTCTGTCCCCATTAAATATTATCTCCCCCTCCCTCCAGCCCCCGGCCCCTGGTGCTCTCCTTTCTGTCTCTATGAATTTGGAAGCTCTAAGTGCCTCGTATAAGTGAAATCATACAGTATTTGTCCTTTTATGCCTGGCTTGTTTCACTCAGCATAACGTCCTCAAGGTTCACCCATGTTGTCACATATGTCAGAATTCCCTTCCTTCTTGAGACTGAATACTATTCCACTCTATGCACAGACCACACTTTGTTTATCCATTCATCTGTTGGTGGACAGTTGGGCTGTTTCCACCTTTTGGCCCCTGTGAATAACGCTGCTATAAACATGGTATGCAAATATCTGTTGCTGGGTCAAATGGTAATTTTAGGTTTAATTTTTTGAGGAACCGCCATACTGGTTTCCACCACTTCACACTGCCAGCAGCGCACAAGGGTCCCGATTTCTCCACATCCTCAGGAACCACTTCAGGAAACAGCGTATTCTTTATGGGTGTGGGTGTAAATCGGATTGGTGGGAAGTTCTTTTTATCCTGAGCTCAAACCCTCTAGTACCCTTTACATCTGCCCTGGGCTGGCCCTGGCACCCAGCCAGTCTAAGTCAGCTCCTTCTTCCCCTGGGGGTCCCTGCGGCAGCCTGGGGCAGCCCCTGCTCAGCGGTCAGCACGCTGACCCGCTCCCGTGCCTGTTGGCTTCCACCTTGCCCTGCCGGAGGCTGACATGGGGTTTCCTTGCTGACTGCTCCTGGGGCCCCTCCTGCCCCCGAGTGGGCAGAGATGCCGACAGGACGGGGGACGCCACTCCCTTTCTCAAGGAGGGTGAGTTATTGGAGGGATCGCTGGCTCCCTGAGGAGTTAAATCATCCCTTGACTCAGACAACAGCCCTTTGCCCCACAGAAGAGCATCACTCATGCCGGCACCCGCGGGACCAGGCTCTGTGTCAGAGGAAAGTGCGGCTCCCATTCCCCTTGCCCAGAAACTCATTAATCATCCCTATTAGAATTTCTGCTCCTCAGATTAGACATGGAACAGCTGGCCGAGCCGGGTCTCCCAAGGGCTCCAGCAGTTTGTTCTGGGAAGCAGGAGGGGATGCCTCCGAGGACAGGGGACCCAGATGCCAGGACTCTGCCCAGACTTCCCTCCAGGACCAGCAACTCGCCCACTGCTGGTCCCTGTGAGACAGCAGGACTTCGGGCCCCGTGTCCCTGAGGACTTGAATGGCTGTGGAGGGGGACCTGGGGAGCCCAAGAGTGGACTGTGGCCTCCACGGCCTGTTTGTGGTGGCTGCCCTGCCCTTAGGCTTCACTTGGCCATGCCCAGGCTCAAGATATCTTGGATAAATGTTGCTGTAAAACTCTGCCCTGAGGTAACATGGGTCTCTCTATTCCCCAACTTCCTCATCTGTAAAGTGGAAGAAAGCCTGGGCCACCTCTAGCTCTAACGTTCTGGGACACTAACATACAATGCTCTGCGTGGATTGGATGCACGGCGAAATCAGCTGGTGCTAAGGTTGGTCTGGCTGTTTCAGTTGGAGTGGTGGATTGGATTGACCCTTCTGGAACGTCTATACACTGTGCAGATAGCACCAGATGCATGAACAATTGCTTTAAAGAAGCAACCTGAGGGACTTCCCTGGCGGTGCAGTGGTTAAGACGCTGCTTCCACTGCAGGGGGCATGGGTTCCATCCCTGATCGGGGAACTAAGATCCCGCGTGGCGAGGCCAAAGAAGAAGCAACCTGATATATTTTCTTAGAGCAGTAGAGCCACATTCGCAGCAGTTAAGAAACCTTTTTCTGACAGTGGGAGGGTATGTTAAAGGCCCCTGAATTCCTGACAGGCGATGTAGCCTAGCGTTGACACCACTGCTAACTAGGAGACTGAAAACAGCACTGCCCTAGCCGGTTACGGGCGAGTATTCCCAGACCCTTACAGTGTTGACCGTGGCTGCAGCCTGATCTCATCACAAACTCTGGTTGACGGGTCCCCAGATGTGAGCTGTGGGCCCTCACATTTCCTAAGGGATTGAAATAGCACAAATCCATTCCCACCAATGGGTAAATAAGGTCTACCATTGGGTCTAGGAATGTGAGCTGATAGAGGGGAAGAAACATTGGATTAGGAATCAGAAAACTTGAGTGCTCACCCCAGCAGGGCCACTAATCAGCTGGATGACTCGGCGGACAGAGTGGACAGAAGGGTGTTCTCTGTCCAGCCTCCCCCCATAAGGTCTTGTTTCACCCATCCCATCACATGCTTAGCCAATCATTGACCTCTACCCTCTGATACAGTGGTTGGCACATGATGCAAACAGGACCATTTGTGTGTCCCTCCCTGGGATGTCTATAGGCCATTGGGAGAGTGAAGTTCTTATCGAGGTTGCTGAACTGACATTACAAGTCTAGAGCGGTTATCAATCTCCTTTCCCCTCTGTATGGAGAAAGTTTGCCAGCTGTAGAGAAAATGAGGGCAAGCCTCGAGCAGAATGAGAACTAAGACATGGTAAAGGAGAGAGAGAAGCTTTGGTAACGTCCTTTGAGTCTCAGGACCCAGCAGTGTCTGATGTCCCAAACATTTCACTGATTCTTAACCTGGTCTGAGTTGGATTTTGCTCACTTGCAACGAAAGGAATTGCGATACAGAGGTCACGTCACTTCTAGGGCCTCACTGACTTATTTTATTCATTAAAAGGAAGCTATTGGAGTAGGTGATGGCTAAAGCTCTCCCAGCTCTGTGAGTCTACTTCTGTCTATGAGAAGCAAAGACCCGTGGTCCAGCTCACTTAGAAAACTTACAACAATTAAAAAAAAGTTTTTAATTCAAAAATGAAAGAAAAAAAGGAAACCTTACAACAAAACCTAAAAGCTAGACTTTTTTCCCCTCAAAATCTTGATAGTCACTCCTGTGGGAGGAAGGGTGCTTACTGTCTGTCAGGAATTGTAGACGTGTTTCCTCATTTATTTTTCACCGGCTCTTTGAGGGAGGTGTTAGCTCCCCACTTCGCAGATGAGGAAACCGAGGCTCGTGAGGATATGTAACTTGCCCAAGGCCAAAGAGTTAGTGAGAGCTAGACAGAGGGTTTAAATCCAGATCTGTATGATCCAGCCCTGGCTTCTCTTCCTTGTCATAAATAATTCCACAAGCATTTCTATGTTGGTCAGAAGTAGGCACCCACTGTACTGGCCTGATTCTGGGGGCAGAAAGTCTGACCAGGCTGCGCCGACACTGAGTTTGTCTTCAGCCATTCTCCAGGCTGTGCAGTCCAGAAATGTTATGTTTTATTAGTATGGGAAGCAATTCTTAAGCTGCCGAGTTCTCCTTCCACTGGCTTTTGAAAATCCTTCTCCAATCTCCTGGCTGTCTGTTTCCACCGTGTCTTAAGATCCTGCCTGGACACAAGCTTCCAACTTGGGTGGGATGTGGCAGGGGATTAAAAATTCTGGGAGAGGGTCAATGCCACCTCTGAGGGGTGTGCACTAGACCCGCAGCATGACCCTAAGGAGGACGGGGACTGGTCCCAATCCTAACAACAGCAGTCACTCACGGAACCTGTGCTGTGCGCCAGGTGCTTTGTGGAGCATGACTAGTCTTTACAATCATTCTGAAAGGTATCCTTTGCCCGCACTTTACAGGTGACAAAATGGAGGCTCAAAGAAGCGAAATAACTTGCTGTGCTGCTAAATGCCTGCAAACTGCATGCTCGTTCTGACACATCACAGATGCACTGGCGTGGCCTGGAGATGCCTGGGGATTCCTGCGTAGGTGACGATTACCCCTTGCCCAAGGCGTAGCCAGCGTCCGCTATTTGGAGCAGGGAAGCCAGGCCGGGGATGGGGTCTGCACTGGAGGTGGGAGATCTGGAACACAGCTAAGGCTCCTCCTCTGAACACTGATCTCTCCTGCTTCATTGTGGCTTTGGCAACCATTGGTCACATCAACACAACACCTTAAAAGTGCTGAAGGAGCCACTACTTGCGGGAAATGTGCTCAGAGTGTAGAAGCCCTTTTGCTCCTCACAGCCAGAGGGTGAGAGCCTCTGTGACTGTAGGAGGCCTTTAAATCTCAGAGTTTCGTCTGAGAGGTGGATCCAACTGTTCACCCTTGGGACTTGGAGCTGGAGAGACCCTCAGTCCCCTCAGCAGAGCCTCCTGTGGAGCTATCCAAGGTCCTGCAAGTGCTTTGCCCTGTGTTCCCTGTAATCAACTGACCCCCCCCCCCCCCGCCCCGCCACATCTTTCTACCTGGGTCCTTGGCCTCTGGCCTTCCCTGGCTCTGGACCCCACCAGACTTTGCCTGTCTGATTTACAGTACCGTGCCCTTTCACTCACTTTCTAGGTCCTGCTGACCTGAGCTCACTGGACCCAGTCCACGATGGCCTTGAGGGTCAGCCTCGAAGTCAGTCCAGGGCTCCCCCTTAACTACCATTGTCCCTGCTGATAATCAGCTGACCCAACTGTCCAGCACTGCATGTCACTCTGTCTCTTATCTCTTCCCATAGCCACTTGGTTTCTTGGGTGGTTGTTCCTTGGAATCTGGTCTACTCTCAAGAGATACTCAATTTATTGACTTTGTCCATTCTGCTTTCTCGGCCCCGTAACCAGCCATTTATGAAATGTTTCCTAGCGTTAGAGCAGTGTGGATATTCTCATTCAATAAGGCCCATGACTTGAGGAGACCTGTGGCTCTGTCTTACGATGTGGTTACATCTACTCTGTGTATCTCAATACAGCAAATGGATTCTTTAGAGAGAATTGACTAGAAAATGAGCTTCCATTGAAATGTGCCACTTTGCTTCCTCATGAGAACCAGAGTTCTGGTGTTCTGGTCTCAGCAGTGCCCTTGACCGGCTGTATGACCTTGGGCAAGTCATGTAAGCCATGCATCCCTTCATATCTGCTGTCATTCATTTCCTTTCTGGTCAAGTATTTACTTACCATGCATCATGCATCATGCCTCAGGCTAGGTGCTGGGGAGGTTCCAAGGAGAAAGAAACAGTTTCTGGCTTCAAGGAACTTACAGTCTAATCCAGGAGACCTATATGCACATGGTTAAAATAAAAGCAGTGTAGTAAATTATTACAATAGGAGCAAAGTGCCGAGGGTACACAGAGGCCGGATCTGCCCTTTTCGTTTCTTCTGATTGGAAGGGTTTTCCCCCAGACGCTCATATGACTCACATCCTCACTTCTGTAGTTCTTTGGTCAATGTCATGTTATCAGGGAGGCCTCCCCTGACCACCCTATTAGAAATAGGAACCCCGCCCCTGGCCTGGCACCTCCCTGTGTCTCTCTTCTGCTTTGTTTTTTTTTCCATAGTACTTATCATCCCCTGGCTGGGAAGAATACGCCCATCTGTGAAGTGGAGAATTGCACTAATGATCCCAGTAGTGAGTTGAATGGTGGTCCCAATACATACGTTCATATCCTAGCCCCAGAACCTGTGAACGTGACCTTATTTGGACAAAGGGTCTTTGCAGACGTACTTAAGTTAAGGATCTTGAGAGGAGTTTATCCTGGATTACCTGGGTGGACTCTAACTTTTTTTTTACGCGGGCCTCTCACTGTTGCAGCCTCTCCCGTTGCGGAGCACAGGCTCCGGACACGCAGGCTCAGCGGCCATGGCTCACGGGCCCAGCCGCTCCGCGGCACGTGGGATCCTCCTGGACCGGGGCACGAACCCGTGTCCCCTGCATCGGCAGGCGGACTCTCAACCACTGCGCCACCAGGGAAGCCCTGGACTCTAAATTTAATGACAAGTGTCCTTATAAGAGACAGGAGACACAGACACACAGAGGAGAAGGCCATTTGAAGACAGGGGCAGAGACCTGAGTGATGCAGACACCAGCCAAGGAAGCTGGAAGAGGCTGGGAAGGATGCTTTGCTAGAGACTCCGGAGGGAGCAGGGCCCTGCCAACACCTTGAGTTCAGACTTCTGGCCTCTACGACCCTGAGAGAATAAGTTTCTGTTGTTTTAAGCCTCCAAGTTTGTGATCATTTGTTGTGGCAGCCACAGCACACGATGCAATCTCTAGATTGTTCCTCTGGTCAACTTCAGGCCAAACAGTCTGAAACCTAAAGAAGAGTTAGGGCTGAGAATATCACTCAACAATGCCAACATTTTCAAAGAGTCATCAGCTGTATCTGTGGAAATAGACACAACTTGGGAAGGACATTGGGTGCTGTAGATCACTCCTTATACACCGTGCAGGGCAAACGTGCAGAGCAAGGGTGTGGTCTCTTCCCAGGATGAAGAGGAAGACATGTGACCATCTGGTCCCAGTGGGGTATGGACACCTACCAACTTTGCCTGCAAAATAAAATGGGGACGCATTTTAATTACAGCATGGTTTGGAACAGAAAAAAACGAGAAGGGGTCCAAATTTCTGTAAGTAAGTCGTTATATAAACCATAGCACATCTTTACGTGTAGAAGCCCTATGTAAATCCTCTAGCGTATGAGGATGGTATGGGAGCCCATCTAGTGGATTAGTGCAGTATATTAGAACCTACTCATTTCTAGATGTACCCATAGAAGCATGGAAATCCACTGAAAAGAGCTCTCAGGACACAAGCTTAGCCGCTGGCCTTGTTACCCTTGGGGAGGGGACTCGATTGAGCAGTGTTCTGGGGGATTTTCACTCCATCTGCTTGTTTCACTCTTTTTACAGTGACTGGAGCCATTTTAAAAGTTCTTTTCTTTAAGTAAAAAAAGATGAGAAGAAACGAGCTCAGCTGTGAGTGTGACTTTGGGGTCACTCGGGCCTTGCAGCCCGCGGGTGGGGGGATCTGCGGTTCTCCGCCGCTCCAGGCTCGTAAACCCTGCTTCGACTGCGAATGCTTCTCCCCATCCTGACGGGGCCTTGATGTGAAATCTGTGAACAGACACAGCCCTCCAACCTCGAGTTCCAGACAGAGAGCGCTGGGCTGGCAGAGCAGTGGGACGTGTGCCTTTATCGCCACTCCCGCAGCCCAGAGGCAGGGGAATGCCTGCGGTGCCTTCCTCCAGCCTGTCCCAGCCACTAACAGCCCCATGCGGCCCAGCTCACCTCCGAGGCCATGCAGGTGCCGCGTGGAAGCCTCCCGTCCGACTGTGTGCTGGTGGATGCGGACGCCAGGGCCGCTGCAGAGGTCCTCGGAGGGAACAGACACCACTGGGCATGCGCCGTCCTTGTCCCTCCCACAGGCCCAGCCCCAGGGCCCAGAAAAGGAGGCAGCCTTTCACCTCTTTGAGAGACAGGACCTTGGGTTCTCAGGTGGTTCCAAGAGCCCAGGACACCTGGGACCAGAAGAGGCCTACTGGGAAGGGAAAAAGGGCCCGGGCTGTCACACAGGGGGATAATCCTAAAACTGTGTGTTTACTCATGTAAATTAGTTATTATTTTTTAATGCAAAGGACAAAATGAACTGAGACTATAAAAAAAACAGGCTCTACTCCAATAAAGATGTTAAAAAAACAAAAACAAAAACACAGACCCTTTAGGGCTCCTCAGGGAACAGGTAAATCTCATTTGTAACCAATATCGTTGATAAGCCCAATGATACAATGCTGAAAAAATCACATTCCTCACCACCCTTCCTACTTTTGGGCATTAGTACTTTTCCTAGCAAATGCCGCATCTTCAGAATAAAAAACAAACAAAAAAGTCAGTCCAGAACTGTCACAGCCAAGAGGAGCCTAAGGAAACTTGATGACCAAATGTAATGAGGTATCTTGGATGGGATCCTGGAACAGAAAAAGGACATTAAGTGAAAACTAAGGAGATCTGAATAAGCTGTGGACTTCAGTGAATAATAATGCACCAGTACTGGTTCTTTAATTGTACCAAGTGTGTCATATTAATGTAAGATGTTAACAATAGGGGAAACTGGGAGGGGGTATGTGGGAACCCTCTGTACTATCTTAGCAACCTTTCTGCAAATCTGAATCTGTTCTAAAATTTTAATTTATTTTTTTGTTAAAAACAAATCAGAGGGACTTCACTGGTGGCACAGTGGTTAAGAATCCTCCTGCCAGTGCAGGGGACGCGGGTTCGAGCCCTGGTCCGGGAAGATCCCACATGCTGCGGAGCAACTAAGCCCGTGCGCCACAACTACTGCGCCCACGTGCCGCAACTACTGAAGCCCACGCACCTAGAGCCCGTGCTCCGCAACAAGAGAAGCCACCGCAATGAGAAGCCCGCGCACCGCAACGAAGAGTAGCCCCGCTCGCCGCAACTAGAGAAAGCCCACGCGCAGCAACAAAGACCCAGTGCAGCCAATAAATAAATAAATAAATAAATAAATAATCAGGCCTGGCCTGGTTTAACCGGTGCCCATGCCAAATGAAGGTTACAAGTGGTAGTGGGGGGGTGAGTGCTTTGCCGTAAACGTTCTTCCCCACTGTAAGAGTTGACCTTTATGTCAACTGCGTGAGATATTATTATTCCCATTTTACAGATGGAGAAACCAAGCTCAGAGAGGTTACATGGCTTCCCGAGGTTACATAACTTCCCACCACCCGCCCAAGTTGGTGCTTTATTTGCTCCTGTAATCTGGTAATTTCCCAAACTTGCCTTGTCTGTTTGTGCATCAGTGTCTTTACAAAGCACTCACTCCCTCTTCTTTTCTGCCTGATAAATTGTCCAGCCTTTTCCATCCTTTGAGGATGTCCTCAGATTTCACCTCCTCTGAGAAGTCTTCCTGGACGTTCTCATGTAATTAATCACCCCATACTCAGTGCTCTTTTTGAACCTCCCAGAATGAATTCTCTCCTTGACTTATCTGACCTCACATTGGACCGTGAACAACTTGAGGGCTGTGTTGGTGTCTTTTTTTCTCTTTGAATCTGTAGTCTGGCCCGGTGCCTGGCCAGCCCCGGCTGGGCAATCTCTTGAATTGAACTGAAGCTAATATGAAATAGTGTTAATCTGCTCGGGCGGACAAAGTACCACAGACTGGAGGCTTAAACAACCGAAATTTATCCTCGCACAGTTCTGGAGTCTGGGAGTCTGAGATCAAGGTGTGGGCAGGGTTGGTTTCTCCTGAGGCCTCTCTCCCTGACTTGTAGATGGCCGTCTTCTCCCTGTGTCCTCACACGGTCGTCCCTCTGTGTGTGTCTGTGTCCTAATCTCCTCTCCTTATAAGGACACCAGTCATATCGGATTAAGGCCAACCCTAATGACCTCATGTAACTTAATTTCCTCATTAAAGACCCTATCTCCAAACACAGTCACATTCTGGGCTCCTGGAGTGAGGACTTCACCATAGGGATTTGGAGGGGACACAACTCTGTCCGTAAGGAAGCCCGGGCAGGCTGTGGTGTTGGAGGGTGGTGGGGAAGCTGCCGCACGGGTCCGCCATTTAAAAGACACAGGTGACAAGTGAGCAAAGGCCTGAACATTTCTAGGCTGGGGTCCCGAGGGCATGGCTGCTGTTCCAGGACAGAGGATGTGGGAGGGACTTGTATTTGGAAAATGATCTGAGGTCGTGAGATGAAGGAGCTACGAAGATGCTCGTTTTTAATGCATCACCACTAACAACTGTTTCAGCCGAAAGAGGATCCAAAGCCTTTGGTCTGCGCTGTACTTTCCGGCCTTGACCCCGCTATCGCCGTGCTCACGGTCTCCCTCTCGCCCCTCTTTCTCTCACGCTGTTCGTTTCGCCCGGTCCGACCACACAGCACGCAACATCTTCAAGGCCTTGCGCTCCGGGCAGGGGGAGGCCGGGAATGGAATTTCAGACTAAACTTGCGCTGGGAGCTACTTTCTCAAGGGCACGTGATGTCTCAGGCAGCAGCTGCAGCTGCCCGGGGAGAGCCAGGAAGCGCCAGTGGCTTCTCGTGCATGGAAGGGGGTCGTCCTGACGGACAGCCCGCTCTGGAGAGGGTCCTGCGAGCCCCGTCCCCGAGGGCCCAGTCACGTAAAACCTTGGGAGTGCACAAGGACGGGGGCAGCTGGTAACGTTTCGTAACTGCTGGTTCTGGGCCATCCACATTGCTACCTGGGGAGCAAGGGTTTGTTTCGACAGGTGGTGGCTATTTTTTGAGTATGTGGCAAATACCGTCTTCACGGTGCTTACCCGTCGACCGAGTGGCCTCACAGACAGCTCTCCGTTTGATCTGCCCAGGGCTGACTGTCCCCGTTCCCATCTTGCAGGACAGGAAACCTGAGGCTCAGCAAAGCGGCGTGACTCGCTCAGGGTTGCCCAGCTGGGAGGGGCTGGCGTCCGTCTCTGGGAACAAGCCCCCCTGGCTGCTGGGGCTGGTCCCCTGCCTGTGTGAGCTCATTTGACTCCCTCGACCATCCCGACGGGAAGGGCTGGGGCTCCTCATTTCCCTGGTGGAGAAGATGCTTGGGGGTTACGTGAGTGCCCGAGGTCATGGAGCCAGAACCAACGCTGATGACTTCTGATCTTGGGTGCTTTCTTCTCCACCACAGCACCATACCTGGACAGGTGGGACCCAGTAGGTTGGGGGACCGAGCCCCGCCCTCCATGTGCTCTGGCTGCTTGAGACGAGTGGCGGCTGGAAGGATGGGGGTGCAGGTGGGAGTGTACCCACTGGCTGCGGGACGGGGTCGTGCCTCCTTTGCGTCGGGTGTCGCATCTCCTCGATGAACCAGGGACCGTGCTGGCAGCAGTTCCTGGCCCACAAACATAGAGCATCTTGCCTTCCACCAACACCTCTGCGGGGAGGCATGGTGTCATGGAAAAAGAGAGCTTGGGGGCTTCCCTGGTGGCGCAGTGGTTGAGAGTCCGCCTGCCGATGCAGGGGACACAGGTTCGTGCCCCGGTCCGGGAGGATCCCACATGCCGCAGAGCGGATGGGCCCGTGAGCCATGGCTGCTGAGCCTGCACGTCCGGACCCTGTGCTCCGCAACGGGAGAGGCCACAACAGTGAGAGGCCCGCGTACCGCAAAAAAAAAATAAAAAAATAAAAATAAAAAGAGAGCTTGGGTCGGGAGCCAGACAACCTGAGTTCAAATGCTGACTTTGTCGTGGATGAGTGGCACAACCTTGCACGCACTGGTTAATTCCCCTGAGCCTCAGCCTTCCCACCTGTATGATAAAGGCAGTGATGCCTACCTTGTAGGACCGCTTTCGAGATGAAAGTGAGACAACGCATGTCGATCGTCCGGCACTGTCCCTGAAGCTGGGGAGGTGCTTAGTAAGTGGCGGCTAATGTGATGATGATTAGCATGTGAGGTCAAGCAGCCCGATGTACAGTCCTGAGAACTGTGTCGCTGCCTGAGGCTCAGAACAAGCTCTTGGGATGACGTGTGTGTCTCTGCACATCTATCCTCCCTGCCTGCGGACCTTGGACCCAGGGCTGTGTAGGCGTGAGGGTCACTAGCTGTGAAATCTTGGACTGATTACTTCAGCTAAGTCTCCTTTACTCGTCGGCAAGATGGGAATAATAATAAAAGTACCTTCCTCACAGGGTTATAAGAATCAAATGAGGCCATGCATGTGGAAACTCGACCCAGAACAAGCTTCCTATATATCATAGAATTATCATTATCATCTTTATTGTTCCGTGTGCCAGCTCAGCCGTCTGTGCCTGGAGGTCCATGTTGAAAGGACTGGGGGGCTTTGTCTCACTTAACAGAGAGAGCCATAACTGATCAGTGATGTGTGCTAAAAGTGGATGAGCAGTGGGCTTCCCTGGTGGCGCAGTGGTTGGGAGTCCGCCTGCCGATGCAGGGGATATGGGTTCGTACCCCGGTCCGGGAAGATCCCACATGCCGCGGAGCGGCTGGGCCCGTGAGCCATGGCCGCTGAGCCTGCCCGTCCGGAGCCTGTGCTCTGCAACGGGAGAGGCCACAGCAGTGAGAGGCCCGCGTACCGCAAAAAAAAAAAAAAAAAAAAAGTGGACGAGGAGCATAAAATCCACAAGTTTCCCTTCCCGAAGCAGATGATCGCCGCGAGCCTGTTAATCGAAAGCGTGACTCTTTCCTACTTTGGGTGTTAGTTGTCTTCTCCATCAGTGAGGGACTTGGGCTGGCCGATCTCTGAATTCCTTTTTAGCGCCATCATTCTAGGACCCCTGCCTCGGCTGAGCCAAACATTACCCAAAATGCTCCTCTCCAGAGAGTTGGCTGCAGGGGGGAACAGGAAGGAATTCAGCTCCTGCTATAGTCCCTGCCTCTTGGGGGCTTCTCAGAAGCGGCTCCACGACTCAGCCGACGGTGCCTGGTCGTCAGCCGGGCTGCCCCCAGCCTGCACACGCAGCCCTCCTGGGCCCAGCCTGGTGGTGAGAGGCAGCTCCAGCCTCTCTGCCATGCACTCTGTCTCGCAGCAGCGAGTCTGAGGGAACTTTGTCCATATCAGGCGGGCTGTTGAGTCTGCTGGTGTGGCCGTGAAATGGGCTGCTCATAGCTGCTCAGACCTAAGGAGCAATGGACCTTGACTGCCAAAAGGGCCTGTGAACAGGCCTTGGTCATCTTCCCAGAGGAGAGAAACATCGAAAATGAAGCTGGAGAAGAGAATGGACATTTGCTGAACTGCCCACTTTTTCGGCACTGTGCAGTTTTTCAAGATACGAAGGGGAAGAAGACAAAGGAGTCCACTGTCTAGGAGACAGACAAATTGCTTATTTTTTAGAATTTAAAAAAAAATGTCTGTTTCCTCTAACTTGAATATAAGCTGCAGGACAGCAGGGATTTCCTTCATCCTGTTCACCAAGGTGTCCCTGGAACTGGCAGTGTGCTTCACGTGTGGCAGACACTCAATAAATACTCATTAACTTAGTGGAACAATTGCAATATTGCAGAGTAAAGATGGAAGTGTAATCAAGGTGCTGGGAGAATGGTGGAGAAGGTTAATGCCAGAGAGGTGACAATTAGACTGGGTTTTGAAGGATGAATAGGAGTTCATCTGGGAGAGACAGTATCAAAGATTTTTTTTTCTTCAGTTAGATTTCAAGATAAACTTTCTGTTTATACTTATGAGACCCTTAAGTAAGCTATGATAGGAGGTGAAGGTATGAGTCATAGAGGAAGAATAAATGTCTTGAGGTTTCCACAGCAGGGAAGAGAATTGACGGATATTAATGGCATGCCTTGTGTGTGCCCGATGCTGTGCCAGGCACTTAATGCGTGATATCATATTCCTTCTAACCCTCCTATCAGATAGGCATTTGACAAATGGACGTGCAGGCTTAGAGGCTTCAGTAACTTGCTCTGGGTCTCAGAGCTTGCTGGGGTTGGAGACTGGAATAGACCTAGGGCTTTCCACCTCCAGAGCTACTGTTATTTCCTGGGCAGGCTGGCCCTTCTTCAAGGCAGGGGACCCGGTCATCTTAACCATAAAACAAATGAATTAAATGCTCCTCCAGAAATAGAGCCTTCTGTTAAAAGCTCCAGGCTCCAAGGTAAGAGCTTGAAAATAAACTCTAAGGCTTTCTCATTTAAAAAAAAAAAAGTCATCTGAGCCTGTGGCCTTTCTGCTTTACTTTCTCCTAGTTCACTCCCATGCCTCCACTGTCCGTCCTCCAGCCCGAGGGCTTGGGGACACTCAGAAGCTCCAGGAGGAGCCCAGAGCTGATCCATCCGTCAAGACCTTGAAAGGCCCAGGGCAGGTTTGGGGGGCAGGAGAGAGGGATGGGGGAGCCTGGTTGTTACAGAAGGGAAGCACAGCCCGGAGGTCCCTAGCCCCATTCCCTGGGGGAGAGGGGGCCATGGGGTGGAAAGGGATGGAGGGGAAGAAGGAAAGATAAGCCAGCGGTCGTTTGTCTTTTTAATTGGCTCAAATGCTCAGAGGAGAGTGGAGTTTTTATCCTGGCTCTGGGGCTGGACCAGGTCCAAGCTCCAGCCCGAGGAGCTGGAGCTGTGCAGTGTGGGGCTGCAGGGGGAGACTGTGCTCTGCCCTTCACCCGGGAGGGGCCCCTGGGGAGGACGGCTCGGGAGACAGGCTGGGAGGCAGCAACACGTGGTCAGAGGCGGCGTTTGCTTCTCCGGCATTTCAGAAATTTTAAACAGTAATTCAGCCACTGAAATAGACATATTTTAAATAATCCGTGGCATCTGAAGGCCCCTCCTGATTCATTCCTGTGCCTGTGGATGGAGCCTGTCAACCAGCTAGGCCTAAAGGTGTCTACGGGGAGGGAGAGTTGTGAGGTGTTTGTCTGGAACTTGAACTTTCCTTTACTAAGGACAGTATAGACGCTGCTCAAGTACTCAGGATCGTAATGTGTCCCCTCGTATTCGCAAGTCCATCTATAATCAGCCATGCCCTGTTGCATTTATTATTCCCTTTGGGTCTCTGAAACGATCTGGTGCAAAAGGCAAGACAGATATACCTTCCCACGCCACAGGCCACATACGAGGAGACTGCAGCTCCAAGAAGCTGGTGACGGCCTAAGAACTCCCAGCTTTGCAGCTGGGACTCAAATCCAGGTCTTCTAGTACTGAATCCGGGGGCTGGCCTCCAAAGCAGTCCACCCCACAGAGGAGTGTGGCCTGGGGGTCCCCAACGATGGATGCTGGTGCAGCTCCCAGGGGGCAGACAGCTCAGTTCAAGTTCCCACTCGGAGCACGTCTCAGCCTGGCGAGCCATCGTGGTGGGGGAAGGATGCTCCCACTGCAGGGAGGGAAGGGGTTCCTGGGAGCGTGATTGGTCCCGAGAGGGAATGATGAGGGCGGAGAGGGGAGGGGGAAGATGGTATGGTCCCAGTTAGTACTGGGGTATCCAGGCAACCAAGGAAGCAGAGTCAGCCAGCTCCGAGTGAGTGTTTTGGGGAAGGGTCCTCGGGACGCTGAAGGACGCCTGTAGCACCTGGGTCTCCAAGATCTCTCTTCAAGGAGATTCTACCCCATCTTTGACTAAAGTGGAGCTCCATTGCCTCAATACGTTTAGGCCTGAAGTGCCCAGTTAAAAATCTCGATGCTCCTGTGGTTTATAAAGGATTTGACAGAGGCTGTTCTTCATCCATCCTTTATGAGAGAGACGGGGCTGGGGTTAGTACTGTCACACTTCCTTCGAGGAGGAGACAGGCTCAGAGATGGAGGGTGACTTTTTCCAGATAAATGACTGCACTGAGGAATTCAAACTCTACTTCCGATCCTGAGAAGAGCCCCTCCACGCCACTACTCCAGCTGCCCCACCTCCTGCAGCGCTGTCCCTGCCAGTCTCCAAATATACCTATCCTTTTGGTTTTTAATTGTGGTAAAATATACATAACATAACAGTCCCCATTTTAACTGTTTTGGGGCATACAATTCAATGGCATTCAGTACAGTCACAATGTTGTGCGACCATCAGCGCCATCCATCTCCAGAACTGGCCCATCACTCCAAACTGGAACTCTGTGTCCACTAAACACGAACTCCCCTTTTCCCCTCCCCCAATCCCCTGGCTACCCCCATCCTACTTTCTGTCTCTGTGAGTGTGATTACTTAGGTACCTCACGTAAGTGGGATTATACAATATTTGTCCGTCTGTGATTGGCTTCTTTCACTTAGCAGAATGTCCTCAAGCTTCATTCATTGTAGCCTGTGTCAGAGTTCCCTTCCTTTTTAAGGCTGAACAATATCCCATTGTATGGCTAGACCACATTTTGTTTACCCATGATCCATTGGTGGACTCTGGGGTTGTTTCCACCCTTCCAAATCTCCCTCCTGTTGTGACTCAGCTCAGGTGTTACCTCCTGCACAAACCCAACTGCACACAGTTGCCAAACATGTCCAGGAACGGAAGGTGAGAGTCGTCTGGGGACTTGCACAGGGGGAGGTAGCCCCTTCCCCACGCCAGCATTCCCAGGTGCCTTGAGCAGGAGAAAGAGCAAAGCCTGCTTGTTGCCCAAACCTGTGCCAATCTGAGGCCTGGCATTGTGTTCCTGGCACTGAGAGTCGCTTGTTGGAAATGACTGAATACATCAGACTCATAGGGTGGCCTTTTCTTCCAGAAAGGAAATGTTTGTGTCAAGTCCCAGTGAGACACTCTACTGGTTGGAAGCTACTGGAGGGCAGGGCGGGACCTCTTGCCCCCAGACGGGCTCCAGCTCAGCCCTCAGACCCGGAGGGAGTCAGGATGACTGAGCTTGAACTCTGAGAGCTCCCAGGGCTCAGGGTGGGAGGCTTATAGAACCGATTTATTCTGTAGTGAGCATCGATAATTTATAAGCGCAGACCCCCTCCACCCACTCCTGAACCAGTCAGCAAGGACTGGGGTCCTGGGGATGAGGCACCAACGCAGGAAAGAAAATGAAAGAAAGCATCAAGGAAAGGAAGAGAGTCGGGAACAGAGGCTAAAATCATCTGGGAGCGTGACATGCTTTCTCAAAGTTTGGAGAAGGATTGCTCTAGATGCTTAAGAATGTTTTGCTTGGTCTTTAAAAAAATAATTTTAAAAAATCACTTTGGGTTTAGATTGCACATCACTGACCCCTTGCAGTGTTGAGACTCCTCAACTTTCCTTCTCACATTCGAAGGAAAAGGGAACCTCAAGGCTGGGAGGACCAAGTCCCCAGGAAGTGGTGCATTATGGCGACTTGCCAGCAGGTGGCGATAATGTGCCTTGGGGAAAGACACCTTCGTCTAATTCACAAAGGCCCTGGATGGGTTAGTGGGTGGCCAGGGGTTGGGTGAGGGGCATGATTTAGACATTACTTAATTTTCCTTGCCGTTTGTCAGATGTGGAGTATGACCTGCCAGTGGGTTAGAGACTACTCCACACAAGATCTGTGGAGGCAAGTTACACTCATGCTACTCTGCCCCAGAGACAAGGAGTAAGACCAAGGGGTAGATGCTATGGAAAAGCAAATTTTGTTCTGACCCAGGGTGAGCTTTACAATAATCAAAGGTGTCAAAGATTTATGGTAGTGAGGTCTTCGTCACCAGAAGTATTCAAGCTTGGGCAGATGATTCTTTCTTAGTGATATTGTAGAAGGTCCTCAAACATTAGGTGAGGTTGGGTTAGGCGGCCTTTCCAACCCCGGGAGCCTTTCCTGTTATTTTACTAAAGGAAAATGACGATAAGGTCTTGAGCTCATTGAAGGAAGCAGTGTACCTTATTTGCCAGTGACTCATATGTCCCTAGAACATATAGGCACATGTGATAAATATGTCAGTGGATACGGCAGCCTTATTAAGCAAACGGGGGCCAGAGAAGCGGGATCAGAGCTGCTGTTAGCTCACCTGAGCAACTTATGAGGCCCCTCACCTGGCTGATGGTTAACGAGGACCCTTCCCACCTCCCTGATGGTATCTTACCCCCTCCCCAATCTCTCTGCTGGTTGCCATGTCTGTGCTGCCATCTTGAAACTTCGGGTGAGCATTCAAAGAACCCCACCTCCAAACACCAGCTCTCGGCATCCACCAGGCATAAGGTGGTAAGGGCAATAATCACTGTCATTTTTCCTCCCTCCCTCTCTCGGGAGGTGGAACCAGGCAGCAGTGACACTGCTGCTTTGTACCCGTCTGGGGAGCTGGCCTAAATCCAGCTGAGAACTCAAAGTGTCCTAAAAATACCAGTCCCCACCCGAGTGTCCAGTCCCAGCCCGCACGTCCAGAAAGCCCTGACAGTAACCATATGCCACCACCAAGTCAGTCCAGGCAGCCTTGGCAAATGTCAGCCACAGTTGCTCGTAATCTTCCGGGAGGGAGGGCGGGGCCAGAACTGACCAGTTTCTTTATCCGCATCACCCAGATATAAACAATATCGGGGAGCTGTGACAGGGAGCCCCCCTGAACCATTTCTCCCTGAGCGGAGTTACCCTCAGGCTCGGGGCCCTAATGGCTCCCGGGATTTCGGCTTATGACTCTTATCTGCTGGAGGCAAAAGCACCCCAGTGAAAGACATTTTTGGTGTCCTGTTCTGGATGGCTCGGTAATCCTCTCATTTATGTACGCAGACAAGGAGATCAAAGCCCCCAGGGATGCATAAAACATGTCAGGGCTGGGAGCTGTACATCCATTAAAGCTGACAAATGCTTTGTCCAGCTGATGGGCGGTCAGATAGCCACCCCGGGGGGACAGGAGAGCTGCGAGGGTTGAAGCAGAGGAGGGCGGCCCCAAGCACGGATGGGGGCGGTAGAGGCAGGGCTGAACGCAGAGCCAGAGCGGGGCACGTGGGGTGGGCATGGTACCCAGGCCCCAGCCTGCGGCAGCGCCCCAGTCTTCCATGTGGACGGTGGATGATTTCTCAGTCTTATGACAAGTGCTGTGCAGAAAAGGAGGTTCAAGATGCCCTTCCAAGAATCCCCAGGGTCTTCTGTGTGGACATGGCGGGATCAACAGACATGGAATAGGACTGGAAATCCTGAGAGCCAGGAGGGCAGAGAAGAGGCAAGAAAGAAAAAGGCAAGGAAGGAATGTCCTCAGTTCTCTTCTAAAAAAGCACGAGACTGAAGTGCTCATCTGTAGCCCAACCTGTCACCTCTGTGGTTGCCATCATGTCCTCCAATTCTCTGGCTCAGGCAGGAGTGTGCTCTCTGGGGTCCACGGGAGAGGGAGACCTTCCTGGAGCTCCTCCTCAAGGGAAATCGTCAGTTTCCCTCGGCTTTCAGGGGGCTTATTCTGCCAATGGTGGAGTAAAGCGTCCCCGAGGGTGGCTGACGCTCTCCTGGTCTGTGGGAGAACACAGGCCGTGTTCATGCCCAGATAAGGAGAGGTCTAGGTCAGAATGTGCTTGGGTCTGTGTGTGTGTGTGAGAGACAGAGAGAGACAGGGACAGAGGGGCCGAGACCTGCACCAGGGGCCCTGGCTGCTGCTGCGCCCCCAGGACCATGGCACAGAGGGCATTCTTCATAGGTGCAGGAACCCGTGATTCGAGCTGCTGAGCTGTACCGATGCCTGCAAAGATCATTCTGTTTTTTCCCTAACTTGTGGGCCTTCCAGGGGAGCCTCGTGGCAACTGCACAGCCTCACAAGGGAAGTCTCCCTCCCTGCACAAGTGAGCAGGTGGGGGCCACCCTAGGAACTGCCAGGGAGGCCTTGTCTTTAGTTCTGAGAGATGCTCTGTACAGTTGCTAGGAGAGAAACTGGTTCTCACAGTTGCTCTGGCTTTGCTCCTCTGCCCCTGGGTCCATTTGTCCAGTGCCGGGCTCCTGGTTGTAGTTCTATAAGAAGTGCAGTCAGTGAGCCTTCCCTTTCCTCGCGTAGGGATCTGCTGTCCCCATCACACCTCCATTCGTCCCCATAGACCTTGTCTCAACCTGGACGCTAAGGAAGTGATGCTCCAGGCAGCCCCTCCTTATGGATGGGTTTGTTTGGAAATAGTAACACACTTCCTTGTGGAAACAATGTAATAGTTCCAATCCCCTACCCCACCTCCCAATCTATTTAAACCCATTGTCTAAAATGATGTGTATTTGCAACAAAAAGTAAATGCTCTTGCAAACTCATCATTTACATGAACAAAATAACAGATTCAATAAAGCAATCATTTTCCTTTCCTACACGCTAGTTCTTGAGGAGACATAGAGTTTTAATCAGAAGAAGGTGGAGAAATAGATGGAGACTTTTGCATGTACCCGAGGGCGCTCCTGAGTATCACCTACGAGTACTGTGCTGTAGAGATTGATAACATTGCTCTGCTTTTTAAAAATTGTGCTTAGTTTCAAACCTAATGTATTTTCCTTCCATTCATACAGATCCTTTGCTGTCTTTTATTAATGGTGACTGGGGTCATTTAAGGAAATCCCCCCTGTCCCAAAACAAAATTCAGGAAAGAAGAAAAGAAAGCAAGATAGGAAGGGGGAGAGGTTTCCCCTGAGAACGCTGGGCGTGAGCTAAGGCAGAGATACAGGAGTTAAGAGAGAACATGTGTATTATGTGAACAAGCGTCTGATCTGGAGTGAACTAAGCTGTGCACAGAGAACCACAGAACGTTGTAAAGAGGTGAGGGCAGAGTGTATGTAATTCCTTCAAAGAGAAAGGGGAGATGCCCACCTAGAGATCCGTCTCTCGCTTTTTCTCTCTAGCCACCAGAGGGCAGCACCAGCCAAGAACGCTTTGGTTGCTTTGGGCAGTGAGTCTGGTAGGTGAGACCTGCAGGGGCAGCTCTCCAGCGGCCTGGACCTGCTCAGTCTCAGCTCCCCCGCCTCACAGCGAAGACCACTTCATTCCCACCTTCACTCCAAGCTCTGAGACAAATCTTGATGAATCTGGTTTCCATGTTTATTCCTGTGTCACCGAAGCTTTGATTTTTGTCCCTGGCACCAAGTTCTCACTTGTACCCCAATTCCCACCGCTCCCTTTTACCTCCTGACCACTGCTTCCTCTTAAAAAAAAAAAAAAAAGCTCTCCTAGATCTTTATACCTCAATCTCCTCTCTCCCCTGTGCCCCCAGGATTAGAGTCCTGTCCCCCTGCCTCACAGAATTTCCTGACTATGCAGAAACTGGCATCCACTGCAAGGTTTCCCACTGCTGACGTATCTGATAAAACTGCTTGCCGGGATGTTGCCTTTGTCCACGATGGTAGGTCCTGTCTGGAGTCTGTCCCATCCCCTATGCTGGGGTTGCCTCTTCAGCTCTGCCCCTCCTGCCCGGCCCCCAGGCTACTGAGGTTAAATTTCTCAATCCAGCAGTATCAGGAAGGGAGACAGCCACACGCCTAGACCCTCCATGGTGCCACATGGTTTAGGACAAAGCCGACACTCCTTAAGACGGTAGATTCCAGGATCTTTCCCCATCTTCTTCTCCAGCCTCTCCTCTCTTATCCCTTTATGCACACCTTTTGCTCAGTCATCCCCTGCGTAAGCTCTTTTTGTTGGTGTTTCGAAGTCCCTCGTGGGCTTTTCCTTCTTTCTAAAACAATCTTCTCCGATACGAGCCTGGCTAACTCCTCAACTTGATTTAAAGCTCAGCTCAAGCAGCTTGTCCCATGGCAATCCCTCCCCGATGCCTGAGCTGGGGTAGGTGCCCTCGCCCGGGCATCTCCAGACCCTACGCTGCCCACTATTCCAACTCCTATTCAGTGTTTTGTGGAATTACACAGCCCCTGCGAAGCCAATTGACCATGGTGTCCCCCATACAGTGTACGTCTGGTGGAAAGGGACTGCACTCATGTACTCTGCATTTCTAGTGCCTGGACAACACGTGTCTTTGTGAGCGAACATTGACTGTTCAATGAATCATGGGGTGAGTCAAGGGTATTTGAATGATATACTGAAGCATTTTCCTAAGTATGTTCCTAGAAATTCTATTTCCACAGAATGATAGATATTAGTGGAGAAAGGTTTCTGTAGAAAGTTAATTTTCTACAGAAATGCTAGTGGAGAAATGCTAGATTAAGCGAAGTAAAACAGACTTCTTTTTTGAAGTATTTTTCACGCTTTAAAGTATGCAATGTGTATTACTATCTCAAGGAGTGATTACATAGAGCTGCCGGGCTCATCTCTGGGAAACTCTGTTGTAATCCTGTATCGGTTCTCATATGAAGCACAGGGAAAGACAGCACTGTGATCTCTCTTGTGGGAATAAGTCATCATGGCCATAGTAACACATATCCTGCTTCCATGTTTAATTAACCAAGTATCCACTACTCTATCTTCTTATACTAGTAACACTGTTTTTTCATAACCTTATAAGATCTGTGGAAAACTGATTGTACATCAGCATTCCATCCCAGGAATGTTGGGAGGTAAGGCCACTTCATCATTTCTTTATATTTTCAACCCAGACGTTCCTTTAGTCAGGGACCCTCTCCCTTTTCCTTACTGGATGGAATTCATTTGCCTAATTTGTGAGTGTTGACATTAGTTGTGCCCTTCTGCTGCACAATTACTTCCCTGGGTTTCAGTGGGACCCAGCAGTCGGCCACCATTGGCCTCTTGGAGACACAGTCGTCACAGAGAGCCTCCAAAATTCCATTATTCACCTCTTGGCTGTTGTGAATAACGCTGCTATGAAGTTGGATGGACAGCCAACTTTCATTTTACTTTAATGGTGTAGGCAAGCGTCATTTCCGGGAGGAGAAGGGGGAGAGAGTGGCATCCCTGAATCACACCAGGCAAGTTAGGATGTCATGCATCTAAGGTGCCTGGCTACATAAGTGTTTTGTGGCCGTAGCCTTATTCCAACAGATCTAAGAGACAGGAAATAGAAGGTAAGAGACTCCAAGGCAGATCCTGTACTCATCTGAGGTGTATCTTGCAAGTTCAGGGGAAGAATCGACCTAAGGAAGGAAACGTGAAGCAGAGCGTGAAATGACCCTGGGGGCTCTCCACCTCCTCTCAAGGTGGGTGAGGCCAGATTGGCAGGATAAAGAACGTGAGCTGGCAGGCATGTGCCGGACTTCCCTTAGAGACCGTGCTGTAAGTGGAAATGCGGCATCTCCCTGGCCCCGGAATTCTTACACCTGCGGTCTGCACACCCACTAGCCTGGCCAGGGTGGGTACTAGAAACTCGGTCCTGACGGTTAGCTGGAGATTCTTTGGACCCCTCGTTTTCCCCTCCTGGCATATCCCGCCACCACTTCTTTGCTGCTTACTTTTTTTTTTTTTTTTTAAACCAGTAAAAGTGAGTTGATTTGAGAATAGCCAAAGGAATTGCAATTCAGGAGGCATGAACTATGGAGGCCCATAGGCAACTCCAGAGAACAAGGAAGGGAAGCTTAATTTTACAGGGAAAAGGGAGGGAGTTGAGAAGGGCTGCAGGAACCACAGAATCTATTGGAGGAAGCTGAGTCCAAAGTATTTTGCTGCTTACTTTAAGGCACGTGTAGAGGAAAAGAATGAAGAGGAAACGTAAGTCTTTACACAGATTCTTATGAACGGTCCTGATCAGGGAGAGATCACCGTCAAAATGTTTGCAGTATCTGAAGATGTCAGTGTATTGATCACTCGCTAAGCAATTATTTCCTGGCCCTTCAGTCCTCCGAAGCAGGTGGAGGCTGAGGCAACGGGCTGGGGATCCTGGGTCTGGTGTGGCGGAAGTTCAAGGTGGGGGGAGGTGAGGTCATGTGAGGCACGCTGGGAAGCCAGATGGCGTGATGGGGAGAGGGGAGGAGCCAGAGCGCCCAGAACAAACATGGCTGGAGGAAGACAGAAAGGATGACAATTATTTAAGATGCTGAGCATTTACTGTATGCCACGCTTCATCCACAGGACTAACGGGGAGAATATCTAGAAAGAACTGTAGGACGAAGGGCAAGAATTTTGGTGTCAGAAGGACCCAAGTTGTGATCCAGTCTCAGCTGATTGTTTGCCTAATCAGTTCTCAGTTTTCTCATCCATAAAATGAGAATAAGACTAGAACCCACTTCATAAGGGCAGAATTACATAATAGGACCAAACTCTGAGGGTGTAGTAAGCACTTGGACATGGGAAGTACTTAGTAGATGGTAGCCTCCATTATTTTTGTGGTTTTGACTATAATTTATTCCCCTCTCAGGCAGGGTCCGTGCCTGACTGTGTGTACCTCGAGTTCAGCGCCATCCCCGGCACATGCGAAGCCGGGGCATCTGTACCTCGGGGATGATGGGGGACGATGAACAAGCCAAGTGTGTGGCGGGCCTGACCCACAGCGAGCGGTCCCCATACAGCAGCTACTGGTATTGAATTAGGACCCGCGGTGCTGGAGCCTGGCTTCAGCCCCGGGCTGCTCGGCCCAGACCCCGGACTGGCCGCCTCTGTGGACCAGGGAAGGGAGGAGGCTTAGGGGTCAGGCCTGGTGAGACTGACTCCCAGCTAATTTGAGGAAACACTTAGCTACGTGAGCCTCTGAAAACAGTGCAGATAACTAGTGAGACGTTTTCTCATGCCTCCCCTCATCAGCAGAGCGGACATAATTGTTACCCCCATGTTAGGACATGGACGCTGGGGTTCAGGAGGTTGAGAGCCTGCTTGAAGCCCACACCCCTGGTGAGTGGAGGTTCCACCTGAGCCAGCTGACCACAAGACCTGTAGCCTTCACAAAGGAGAGCAATGTGACTGGGTTTGCCCAGCTCTGCAGGGGCCTTGCAGCTTCAAAGTTCTGTGATTCTATCTCCATGTTTCTTCACTGACGGATGTCACAGACCACACTGCCTCTTTGGCCCATCCCAGGGGCCTTAGCATCTTAGGAAAAGACTTCTGGGGAGGGCAGAACTCATAGCGGGAAGGTGCTGACTGGTACTGAGTGCTTCTCTGTGTCCGGACACTGCACTGGGTACTGCACAATCCGATGCTCACAAATATTACAGGTCAAGCAAGAGGAGGCATTATCCTCCATTTGCAGAAGAAGAGACTGAGGTTCACAGTGGTCCCATGGAATGCAAAGGAGTATAAGGGGGAATGCCAGGAGTAAAAATGCCAGAGGGGCAGTGTTTCAGGAAAGGGGGCCTCAGAGAAGGCCCATGCCTTACCCCACCATCTGCACAAGGTACCTTGGGCATACCTGTGGGTACTGGGTCTTTGGGACAGGTCCTCCTAGGCTGGGATGCTGCTTTTTCGGCCAGGACCCCCTCCCCCCAGGCCTGTGGCTTCCGGCAGAGGGAGAGATGCTTCCTGGTTCATCCAGATTTGCTGCGGATGCTGTCGTGTTCATCTCGGTGTTTACACCAACGTCTCTGAGAGCCTCAAGCCTCCGACACAGCCCCCCATCAGCAGGGAGCGTGGAGAGATCCGGATGCCTGAGCAGCTGCTGGCCCCAGGCTGACCCCCATGACCCCAGAGTTATCGCAGGGATTCAGTGCTGCGGTGGGCCTGAGACCACCAACGATGCAGCCAGGGCAAGGGGGGGGGTGGAGCAAAGAGGGAAACTAGGGGAGGGTCCCTCAGGCCCCTGGACCAGCCCTGGCTCCACACGGGTGCTTAGTAAATGCACGCGGCTTGCAGGGACAGTAATGCAAACATTGGCTAGCATCTCCTGGGAGCATTACAGACACTACCTCCCTCACCCTCACCACAGCCCTCGAAGTAGGTACCGGTGCTCTCCAGATTCTGTGGCTGAGGAAGCCGAGGTGTGTAACAGAGATGGGGTAAATGCCTTTCCTGGGGGCACTCCCCACCTGGGAAGTGACAGCACTGGGATGGTAATCCAGGCGTGTCAGCCCCAGAACCCCTGCCTCACTCTACAGCCCTGGCCTGAAGACCACTCGAATTCCCACCAAGCCTTTACATCGCCATCTGGGATCCGGAATCCTTGTGGGACATAAGGAACTGGGAGAGATGGAGGAGACGGTTGGGGGTTTCAGTGTCAGTGGGTAGATGGCCTGTCTTATCCTAGCCCCATTCCCAGGGGATGCGGCCATCGACCCACAGCACGTTAGCCTTAGGGCTCACCAGCCATGGGAGAAGGGGCTTGTTCAAGACCACGCATCTGTCACCTCCCCTGGGTGGGTGGTGGTAGTAGAGGATATAGAATCTATTGGGTCCCAGCCATTGCCCCAGTAAAGCTGACCACACTTGCAATTAAACTCAAGGAGCAAATCATAGAACCCTGAGGCAGAGAGAGGTCATTTCCTCTAGCCCTCGGTCTCCAGACACTTTTTCGTAAGGTTGTTCCGTACTCTTAGGTGGAACCTATGAAATTGGTAATATTCAATTATTTTTGACCAACAAAAATGGCAGTTTCGTATGGTCTAACTTACTATTGAGAGGGTCGCACTGACCCAAGAGAATTTGCTGGAAAGACCCAGATTGGAACTCTGATATCCTGCTTTACTCCAAGTCCTTTCTCATCCAGCAGCATGTTCCCGGCACAATTTATCCAGAGCCCACTGGGTTGCAAGCAGTCGGGTCCCCATCCCGCAAACGTCACCAGCTGAGGAGTATGGATAGGGGACTGGGCTGGAAGTCTAAAGTCGTGTGAGTTTGGGCCATTCACCCACCTTCTCTGGGCCTCAGTTTCCCCATCTGTGCCTTCTCATGGGGTTTTTACCGTTAGACAGAACGATACATGCGAAGTACCTAGTTCCAGGCACCCAGTCAGTGCTCATGCAGTATGTGCTGGGTGAATCTGAGTCCCCAGGATCAATGTTCGGCTCAGAAAGAGTCCCCACAAAGACGCAGCTGCCACTTGGGCATTGGCCACCCCCAGCCCAACTCCACTGCGGAGGACGCCCTGCCTCCAGCCACTGGTGGCTGCCACCGGTGTCCCCGTCAGCCTCTCTGCATTCACATCCCCTGCCAGCTCTGTCTGTTCTACCAGCCTGCCTGGGTGCTGTTTTCCCAGAAGATTCACAAACATGTTCCGACCTGCTGTTGGGGGCTCGGGGTTCAGGAGACTCTGCCCTCTGCTCTAGCTGCGCCCGAGACCAACTACACAATCCTACCAGCCTCCCTAAAGCCCACCCGTTATAACGTCCCCAGACCGTGGCACCATCCCCCTCCATAGCCCACCAACCCCCATGACACCCTACACTGCTCTTGATTTTTTTCACCCTGGACCCTTGGGGAGGGGTCCCCAGCACTTTCAGTCAAACTGGGAAATGATACTGGAAGAATGGAGCAGAGTCACCATGGGCCTCAGAGAGAACAAAGAAGTTGATGTCATTTCCCCAAATCAGCTCCCCTGAGTCTTGAGGGGGGGGGTCCTAGAACCCTAGGACACAGGACGGGACGAACTACAATTTTCCCAAGAGAAACCGGAGGCACAGAGAATTTAGGTGACTTGCTGGAGAGCACACAAAGGTTGGACCCAAGCAGGGGAGATTAGGGGAGCTCTGAGTCTCTCCAGGTCTGATCGTCTAAGGGTCCTTTCTAGGCTGAGGCCTGGGACAACTTCGTCCACTAAAAAAATAGCATTAGGACCCAGAGGGAGCTGTGGCTGCGAAACCAAATAGGGATGGAGCTGGGAGCAGATGGTAAGCCTCTGAAAATCCAGGTGGCTGCTTCAAAGACCAGAGATTCCTGCTCTCTCAACTCATGAAGGGATTTTATCCAGATTTTTTCCAAAGCTCCCCAGATCCCCGGCTCCCGCACACTTCCCTGAGATGCTACAGCGCCGGGGTCTCCTCCCGGTCAGCCGTGCCAACCCTTCTGAGTGGGGTGGAGGTGAGCCTGACTCTTGGAAGCTCTGTGCTGGAAAGTTGAAGATTTTAAAAGTAAGGCTGTCCTGATACTTTCAGGGATGTAAAGTAACTTGACGTAGGGCACTGCCGGGGAATTTCTTCCAAAGAGTGGCAGATCTGTGGTGAGCACGCTCTGTAGGTTTCCGGAGGTCCTTGGAAGACTCTGCAAGTTGTATCCCGGCCCTGGTGAAGGACTGGGAGATCTCTGCAGGCTCGTTTATGCTAGTTCGGCAAATCCTATTTCCTCCAGGGGGTACCAAGCAAACGTCACCTTGGCTAGCTGGGATTATAGAGAGAGTTGGCAGAAACATAAAAGATCATATAACCTTCCTCTTAATTTTTACACATGAGGAAACTGAGGCCCTGAGATTGGCACAAATGACGCTGATGATGTTGTTGTTGGTGGTGGTGATGCCACAGTTCCTGTCACCCATTTACTTGACTCCCAAGGGTGTGATCTACGTTGGCACCCCTTTTACTTGCACAGGGACTTGTACTATACCACTTTTACAGATGAGAAAAGCGAGGCTGGCCAGTGGCACAGCGGAGGTTCAGAGAGGCCTGCCAGGTCTCTGATCCTATCACTCTTTCCACCCACCCAGTCCCTCAAAAAGCCAAAAGACACAATTCTCAATTAGCAGGACTCAAGTGTAATGACGTTTGTGTGAGTCAGCTCAAAAGGAGAGGGCCCCTCACCCACGTCCAACGATAAGGGGCAGCATGAGTCACTGCTGGGGTTCCGGGCAGCTGGGGGAGACCCGGGGCTGGAGCTGACGTGGTCCACTGGGACCCCCTGCTTTCTGGGCGCATGTCCATTCGGTGACCTGTGTCCAAATCCTGGTGCTGCCACATATTGGCTGGAGACCTTGGTCACTTAATATCTCCGAGTGTTTCCTCGTCCCTCCGTACTTCCCTGTTAGGTCTAAAGATGAAGAAGCAAAAAAGCAGGCCCACCAACTAGCACCGTGGTAGGGCCCGGGGTAGGCGTGCCATGCATTCTAGGTGCCATGACCGGTACTGTAGGAAACGAGGGCAGCCTGAGGTCTGAAGGCTGTCACAGGGCTGTCCGAGTCGTGGAGAGAGGAGTCGCTGGTGGTGGGACGTTAGGCTCCCCCCACCCCGACCCCATTAGGATGAGGAGAGGGGCTTGGTCGCCATCAACCAGCCCTGCCTGGTCCCTGGACATGCCCACCCCGCCCCCGCGCCCCCGGCCTCCCTCAGTGCAGGGTGATAAGCCTGATGACTGCACATTAAAGGTGTGGTGCCGAGCCGGCCTCCCCGTGAGGAGGCCGCTGATAACCTGGTGGGGGGCGCTATCTGGAGAGGAAGTGGGCTGGAATCGGGGTGGGGGTGGGGCAAATGAGGCCCAGCGTCAGGAGGCCTCTTGGAGCCCCAGGGCCGGACCCAACCCCGGGGTCACGTCACCCCGTCTCTGCCACCAGGCACAATTGCATCGCGCAATCCATCACTGACGCTGCCTGGCTTTTCTTCTCCAAGCGCATTACTGCATTCTCATCCTAAAAGATGTGAGCCGGTGGAGGACAGAGTAAACCGTGAGCCCCTCCCTCGTCCGCCTTTGTCCCATGAGCCCTCACCTCCACGCCAGGTCGTGCTGGGCTCTCTCTGGTCCCTTTGCCGCACTTGTACGTGTAAGGGTCTGTGTGATAAATACAAAATTGTGTGTGTGTGTGTTAAGTCACGCCATGTGAATTTTTCTGCACCTTCCCCATCCCGACCACGCAACGTATCTTGGGCATGTTTCCATAGCATATGGAAGTGCCCCATTCATTTTAATGACAGAATACGAGTCCACAAAATACATGTGCCTAAATTTACTTCCATCTTCCCCATGGTTGTACCTTCAAGTTGTTTTCAATGTTTGCTTTTGCTAAGACAGCATGTGGCCGCGAAGGGTATCATACACATGTCTTTGAGAACCAGGGCTTGTTTTAGTGTAGGGTAGTTTTCTAGAAGTGCAATTACTCCACCACTGTATGTAGGCTTCCCAAATTTTGAGTGGTACTGCCAGAAATGCTCCCCAAAACGTTTTTTATCAAATTACGCTCCCATTGACACTTGATGAGGGTAACAATTTTCCCACGTCATCATCAATATTATTGGATATTAGCAGTATTGCCATTTTGCCGTTCTGATGGCAAAAACACTGTATTACTATTTAATTTGCACTTCTCCATTTACTGCTGTGACTGGACACCTCTCCCTATGTTAGTAGCTGTTTGTAGTTGTCTTTCTGTGCACCGCCCATGTCAATCATTTGTCCATTTGTCTTTAGGTTGTTTAGAAACAGGAAGGACTCCTTACTTTTTCTTTGCAGTAATCCTTTGTTATACAGCTACTGCAAATATTTTCTCCCCGTCTGACACTTACTTTTAACTTGTTCAAGTCCTTCCTGAGGCTCTTATGTCCTTTGCAGGATTAGCAGTGATCCCATCCTTTGCTTTTGGATGTTTAGCCCTCATTTCTCTTGCAAACATCTGGTACCAATAGTAACAGTTATCCTTTTATCGAATGCCTGTCACGTGCCAGGCTTTCTGCGGAGGGCTGGAGACGCACCGCCTGTATCATGCACGCAAGGTGAGGCCCCGCGTAGTGGGTGCACTTGACGAGGGAGGACTCGGGCTTGAGGAGTCAGCTGACTTGCCAAAGGCCACCTGGCTGAACAGGGCTCCAGCCCCCAGAGCCATGACCGCTGGCTCTTGTCTTCCCAGCCTCAGCCCCCTTATTGATGTGGCTTCAACCATCCTTGCCTGAGCCCTGATTGGGCATATTGTTTTGACTTTAATATGTTACTATCTATCGGATGTGGACAAAGAGCAAAATAGCAACTTGTCCCCATTCATTCATGTATTTGACGAATATCCACTGAGCACTTTCTATGTTCCGGGCTCTGTACTAGGGGCTGGGGACACAGTGGGAAAAAGAAACAGCCCAGCTCAACAGAAGGGACGGCCTGGCCAAACCTTTCCGCATTTTACTTTATCATTTACTCGCTCACTTAATAAATACCCGTGGATCATCTGGGATTCAGGAGGCCCTGCCTATTTTTCTTAATCTCAGGTGGGGTGCACGGGGGTGCAGCGGGCCTACTGTTCAAATCTAGGGGCTAGAAATGAGTAAGAAAGAAGCAACACAATCAAGAAATAATGCCAATGGCAAAAAGCTTGCACAATTCTGGGACTGAGTCTCTTTCCCAGGTGCCCTGGCCTGGTGAGTTAGGCGTGCAGGCAGGCCCGCCGGTGCAAGCACTCATACACCCTCACGTGCACATGCCCCACCCCTCTTGTCCAGCCTCTGGAACAGAGGCCACATATTCTACTTCCCTCTGGAGAGCGGAGGGCTCACAGGCCAGTCGGTCTGTGCAAGCCCAGTCCTGGTGGCTCATGGGAAAGGCCGTTCAGTCCAGAGTGATGAGCTGCAGAGCGACCTTGGCCCAGAGGGAACGGCTCCAGCAGAGGTGCCTCCAGATGGTACCCTTGTCCTTCCAGAAGACCTCAGGCCGAGATTAGGGCCCCCCTGTCCTCCTGCCTCCCCTTCCTCGCAGGCGATGCTGTCAGCTCACAGGCAGCTATCCCCTTCACCTCATCAGTCCTCGGTAATCTGCCTGAAGACCTCTTGGGACTGGCTCCCATCAGCCCCGACAGCCTCTGCTGCCCACGGGGGCCTGGTGGCCCAGGGGCCAAGCTGATTGGAAAGAGGAGGCAGACGGGCCCTGGGGTGGGCAGGCTGGGCTCCCACACTGACTCCCAGGTGACCCCAGGGAGATGCTGTCCAGCCTGGGCCCTGACGGGGGAGGGGCCGTGCATGTACTGACCTTCTACTGCACGTGTGACCCACACCCGAAACTTTATGCACGTTATCTCAGCTCATCCTCAGCTTCCCTGTGAGCTGGTACGTTTGTGTCCAATTTAAACATGATGGAACTGAGGCCGAGAGGGGTTAAATAATTTGCCAGGGATTCCACAGCCAGTAAGAGGCACAGCCAGGAGGTGAAGCGAACACGGCCTGGTTCCTCCAAAGCCTGTCCTTCCACAGCAGGCTCGGCAAGTGGCCAGGGAGCGAGGCCACAGGGGTCTGGGCCCAGCCCGCGGATGGGTCTGGGGCAGCTCCAGCTCTGTCTCCAGCAAAGCCGTACCTCCCTCACTCTCCCAGGAACTCCCGCAGGAGGAAGCTCTGCACGGAGGCTTGCGTCCCGGATGCCCAAGCTTGGCAGGTGACCTCACCTCTCACAGCCATGGTTTTCTCATCCATGAGGGGCACGGTTTGAAACATCTAGACCAGATTCTTCCTGGAAGAATGGTTAAGAGTGATGAGTCCTCACTCCACCATTTACCAGCTGTGTGGCCTCGGGCCAGTTACTTACCCTCTCTGTGCCCCAGTCTCCTCATGTCTAAAATTAGGATCATAGGATCTACCTCTCTCTTTATACCCAGTAAATGTTGACTGGTCATGAAGGTCTGTTCAGCTCAGAATGTACACGTGGTGTCAAGGTTAGCTCTTTCTTTAATCCAGAAGACTTTATGAGCTCAGCTTGGCTGGCTGTGGGACGCACCGAACAAGCCTATGTCAGTTGTCTGTTTTCCCTGATCTGCCTGCGAGTCATGGTGGCCGCTGCCCGCAGCTCTCTCCTTGTTGCCTCTGCGGCTGGGTGCCCAGAACAGGATGTGTTTCTTCCCTGTGAACATGTTGGGGTGGAGGTCTGAGCACGTGCCCACGGATGCAGACCTGCCTGGGGACGGCTGGTGAGAGCCTTGGGCAAGTAAACCCCGAGGCAGTGCTGGGCAGACTCACCCAGGGGGAAAACAGAAATAGAGTCCTTTCCCCAGAAGAGAGTCCTGCCCGCCCCCCCACCCCAGACCTCCACCCAGCAGGGACCTCTCAGCCAGGCCCACGAAGCCCCCAACACCCAGCCGCAAACAGCAGAACTTCAGAGGCACCAGCCTGAAGAGGCTTGTCACCAGCAAATACAGGGAAAAGAACTCGGGAAACTCAGACATCAAAGAGGACTGAGGTCCTGTGGTGTCCAAAGTCACAGAAACTTGGGTTAATACTATTAAAATGACACTAGCCGCCCCAAACCCATTAGGATGGCTATTATCAAGATATCAAGTGTTGGTGAGAATGTGGAGAAATCAGAACGCTTGTGTGCTGCTGGTGGGAAGGTACAATAGTGCAGTTGCTGTGGAAAACGGTACGGTGGTTCCTGAAAACATTAAAAATAGAACTACTAGATGATCCAGGCTTGGGTCTCAAGAGATATTTGTACACCAGTGTTTATTGCAGCATTAGTCACAAAAGCCAAACGGTGGAAACAACTCGTGTCCATCGACAGATGGATAAACAAAATGCAATATATATAATATACAATGGAATATTACTCTGTCTTAAAAAGGAAGGAAATTCTGACACATGTCACAACTTGGATGAACCTTGAGCCCATTATACTAAGTGAAATAAGCTAGTCACAGAAAGACAAATATTGTATGATTCCACTTACATGAGGTTCGGAGAACAGTCAAATTCAGAGACAGAAAGTAGCATGGGGCTAGCCAGAGGCTGGAATGGGGAGTTAGTGTTTAATGGCAACAGACTTTCAGTTTGGGAAGATGAACAACTTCTGAAGATGGATGGTGGTGAAGGTGGTTCAACAATGTGAATATACTTGACACTTACTGAACTTAAAAAGTGCCGAAGTTGGTCAATTTTATTCTATGTGCATTTTACCACACTTAAAAAAAAACCCAGACAACATGAAGCCTGGGGAAACTCGAGCCTTCCTTTTAAAGTACCTAAAGGAGTTTGTAGTGGACCCCTTTGTAAGATAAATCATTGGAGACAGTTGTATCCTTTGCGTAAATCTGGATTATCGTGTGTGAATTTGCTGAGAGCTGGTCCACTGGTTTTCCAGCTTAGCTTTGGTTCTTCCTTATTCGTAGATGGGAAGTTTATTCACACTAAATATTCTTGTTTTTAAAACTGGTCAGTTACAAGGATACATTGACACCTACTGTGCGTCTTGCACTGGGAAGGTAGAATGGAAGGTACAAAGGAAGAAATAATTATTATATTATGTCTACGTGTCACTATTTGCTATGGGCTGAATTTTGTTTCCCCTAAATTCCTATGTTGAAGTTCTAACTCCCAGGACCTCAGGATGTGGCTGTATTTGGAGACGGACCTTTTAAAGAGGTGATTAAATTAAATGAGGTTATTGGACTGGACCTTAATCCAACACGACTGCTGTCTCTGTAAGAAGAGGAGAGAAGGACCAGACACACACAGAGGGAAGACCACGTGAGGACGAGGACACAGGGAGAAGACGGCCGTCTGTAAGCCAAGGAGAGAGGCCTCAAAAGAAACAACTCTCCTGACACCTTGATCTTGGACTTCCAGCCTCCAGAGCTGTGAGAAAATAAACGTCTGTTGTTGAAGCCCCGCAGGTTGCGTGGTTTGGTACTGCAGCCAAACGCACCAACTCAAAGTCTCTTTAAATCCTGAAAACAGCCCTGCAAGGGAGTCACTGCTCTTCCCTGCCTGGAGAAGGGGAACTCGAGGCTCAGAGGACTTGAGTTACTAACTCAAGGTCACACAGCTGGAAAGTGCTGGGTAAACCCAGGTCCCTGACTTCAACACCCGGGGCCGCTCTTCTCGCAGTTCTGCCCCAAGGGTGGGAGCAGTGTGACGGCAGACAAAGAAAAATCCTAGCAACCAGTAAAGAACAAAACGCTGAGGGGCACAGTTTGAAGCCCACCCTGGGAGACAAAGAGGACAGGGGACACCCAGTTAAGGCGGTTGGAGGTTGTGCATCAGGGTCTTTGAAGGCCTTTCTTTGGGGGCTGTCAAAATAATAAGAGCTTGGGCTTCCCCGGTGGCGCGGTGGTTAGGAATCCGCCTGCCAATGCAGGGGACACGGGTTCAAGCCCTGGTCCGGGAAGATCCCACATGCCACAGAGCAACTGAGCCTGTGCGCCACAACTACTGAGCCTGTGCTCCAGAGCCCGCAAGCCACAACTCCTGAGCCCACATGCCATAACTCCTGAAGCCTGGGCGCCTAGAGCCCCTGCTCTGCAACAAGAGTAGCCACTGCAATGAGAAGCCCTTGCAGTGCAACGAAGAGTAGCCCCCGCTCACCACAACTAGAGAAGGCCCGCGCACAGCAACAAAGACCCAACGCAGCCAGAAAAAAAGAAAAAAAAAAAGAGCTAAAGTGTCTGAGCATTTACCATAAGACAGGCACTGGGATGAACACCCCATGTGTTCTATTTTGTCTAAACCTCAAAACAAGCCTATAACGTAGGAGTTATTAATGTGCCCATTTTCCAGATGAAGAAACTGAGACTCAGGGAAGTCAAGCAAAGTGTCTGAGTTCACACACCCGGGAGAGGAAGAGCTTGAATTTGAACCCAGGTGTATCTGATCCCAAAGGTCTTGCTGTTACTCATTTTACAATAGCACTGCAAATGCCCTGGCTCTGGGGAGGGAGGGAGAAGGGGAAGCACAAAATCCATGAGGGGTCCGAGGCTGGGGCGTACTCCTTACCAGAGCTCTGGTTGGGGGGCAGCAGTCATAGGCTCCACTCTCTCAGGCCTGGGCCCCTTTCCAATACCCTCACACGGACAGCTTGGGGCTGGGAGAATACTACCTCCACAGCCATGAATAGGGGCTGAGGGCAAAGAGTGGGTTCAGATCCAGGGTCCAGCACTGGCCAGCTAAGAGCCTCTGGACAGCCCTGGTGTGTGGAGTCTCTGCCGGTTTCCTCATTTGGGAAAAGAGTTTAGGCATAATAATGGTGAGCCCCCGCCCGCCTCTCCATCCCTCCCGGGGCTGTTTGGGAAAGCACCCTGGAAACAGCAATACTATGCAGATGTCTGTCCTCCTTTGCCAGTGCGGCAGCCCCTCCTTGAGGCTCTCCCAGCCCAGCATCCCCCATTCTCTGCTGCCACAGTCCAGCTGCTCTGCTTGGGGCCACATCCCTATCCTGCTACCAATGAGCTGTGTGACCATGGAAACACCGCGCACGCTCTCTGTTGCTGGTTTCTTTCTCTGTATTCCCACCTCCTTGATTGTCACATGATCAGAGGAGTCGAAACAAGGCAAGTTGTTGGCCAGAGGTCCAGGGGGAGGGAGAGAGGAAATAGGTGGAGCGCAGAAGATGGCAATGAAAGTATTCCGCATGGTAGTATGACGACATGCGATTCTAATTCGTCCAAACCCACAGAATACAAGGCACAGAGTGGATCCCAGCGTAAACCATGGACTGCAGTTAATAATAATGTGTCAGCGTCAGCTCATCAGTTGTAACAAATGTACTGCCACTATTGCAAGATGTTAATTACAGGGGAAATTGGGGGTGGGGCGGGGTGAGCGGTAAATGGGGATTCTCTACACTTTTCATTTCTTTTTCTGTAAACCTAACAGCTCAAAAAAAGGAAAATCTGTTACAAACAAAACAAAAACATGACAAATGGGGAGCCTCCATGAACAGTGAGGAACCCTGGAACCTTCCTTGGTGTTACCAGCCCCGCCTCATCAGTTTAGGCGGCTGGTCCCGGCGCCACCGGAGCCCAGGGCTGCTTCGCCTCCCCGGTGCGCGCACTGTCAGCTCTGCGCTCTGCAGAGCAACGGCCCTCCCACCCGCGACCCCGACTCAGACCTGGAGGCCGAGGATTTCTGAGGTGAGAGCGCCACCTGCTGGTCCTACTCAAGCTGCCCTAAAAGGCAGTGACTGTCGGGTCTGCGTCCTCGTCCTGGGGGGCTGGGGGCTTGACTTTCACCCAGGGCCGTCCGCGAGTCCCTAGCGGCACCACTCATGCAAACACGAAGGTCATGTATGCGATGTCCAGGCTTGTCACCAGGAACGACACGGGAAAGGTCAGATCTCGTGACTTAATTACGGAAAAGTCCCAAAGTGCTCGAGCGCAGTATGGGTCAGGTGGGAGCCCGCGGGACTCAGGTCACCTGCGGTAGACTCCTGGCTTTTGGTGCCAGCACAGGAAGCCTTATATGACATGATGACAAACACTTACGAGTGTGCCGGACACTATTCTGAACACCTTAGCGGGTCATCCTCGTGAAGAAGATACAAGGTAGATACAACTGTGGCTCTTTCCCGTTGTGCCAATGACAAGGCGGAGGCACAGAGAGGCTAAGTAACTCGCCCAGGGGCACACAGCCGGAGAAGGTTCGTGCTGAGATTGGATCCGGAGTCCAAGCCGTGACCCACCTGCCAGGCCGCTCTACCTCTAGTTTGCTCATCTGAGAAATGGGCTTGCCGACCCCTCCCTGCCTTTGCAGCGCATCTGGGGCTGAGGAAGCCGCCAGTTGCACACGGGCCTAGGGCTGCAGCTCGTACTGGCCCTCGGTGGCCGTGTGGAAGTCCTCGAGCACCGACTGCAGGAACTCAAAGGTGGGCCGCTCCTCAGGCCGGCTGCGCCAGCACTCGGCGATGACGCTGCTGTACAGCTCGGGTGGGCACGAGTCTGGGCGCGGCATGCGGTAGCCGCGCCCCAGGTTGCCAATGACTTCGGGGTTGCTCATCCCTGGAGGCGGAGGGGACGCGGCTGAAGGGCGGCAGGGGCCCGCCAGGCACGGACCGCCATCTCCGCCCTCGCAGCCCGGCTGGTGCCACCTTTACGCATCCCACCATTTACTTTCCATTGCTTGGAGAACAGCTGGAAACGAGGCTGTAGATTATCTCAGTGCGGGACAGTTCCTCCTGGGTGGGACCCTACCTCGCTTACCTGTGACTGCGCGGCACACAGGCGATCATCACTCACTGCGCAGGTACTTGGTGAACAGGCCCCAGCCCCTCCCAGAGGCTGCTAAGAGGCCCCAGCCCTCCGGGCCTGAGGCTGCGGGGCTGGGGGTTGACCCTCAAGACGCGGCTTTGTACACAAGGTGAAAGACCAAGGGAGGGGCCACCTGCCCTCTGTTGAGGGCAAGCTAGTTGGAGGAAACCTGAGTTCAGACCCCGACCTTAACTGAATTCCAGGCTTGGGGGCTCACGGACCTCTGCTGGATGAAGGGGACACAGCTCCGTTGCCAAGAGCAACGTTGAGGAAGGGGGTGGAAGCCCCGCCCCCAGAGTGGCACACTTGGGTTTCTGTTTGAACCACTGGGCTCCATTCTGACGTGCAGGTGGGCAACCCCAGGCACTGAGGATGGGACATCTGCCATTGCAGTCACGTCAGGACAGCCCTGAGCAGTAGAGTCGCTGCACGATGCAGCCGCCTACCTGGGTAGGGCACACGCCCGTAAGTGATGATCTCCATGAGGAGGATTCCAAATGACCACACGTCTGCTTTGATGGTGAACACCCCGAAGTGGATGGCCTCTGGGGCAGTCCACTTGATGGGGAACTTGGCCCCTGTGAGACAGCCAAGAGCAGCTCTGTGAGGCCGTGACTGACCGCCCCTGCACGCCCCCCGACGCCCTGCTGTCCCTCCCCTCCACCCTGCCCTGCCTGGTGGAGTTAGGGCGGCTGCGCCAGACACAGATGCATCCCGGGAGTCACTCCGACCCCTAGGACACATGACCAGGAGTGTGCAGACCCCGGGGGTCCGCAGCATGAAAGGACAAAGACCACCCCTGTCACCCGCTCTGGGTCTTTGCCCAGTGGGCTTCATTGGGCAACCAGCACGTGTTTCCATCTGGGATGGAAGAATCCTTTGGCACCTCCCATGAGTCTTGTTTACTAACAGGAACCCATGGCTTGGGAAAGTCATTTAACTTGTCCCTGCATTCATCCTCTCCTGCAAAAGGGAAGTGGTGACACATGACTCATATACCTCCTAGGGTCACAGTGAGGAAGGAATTCAAATCCTGCTGTCCATGAAGCCCACCGGACGGCCCTGCCCTTGATCACCTGCACCTTGCCTGGCTTTATCCCCTGAAGCTCCCTCAGGGAACGAGTCATGTCAATCCTTCTCCCGTATCAACTGAGGAATGTGCTGAGCTAACACTGCTCACTAACTTGCTTGATGAAATGCATTTTGATCCTTTCAAATCCTCTTGTGAAGAGGGTTTTTTGCCAAAGTTTTACAAAGTAAAGTAGAGACCCGTGGAGACCCCAATTCAGGTATTAGGTTTTGCCGCTCATACTTTAGAGCAGTGTTTTCCAAAGTGTGTTCTGTGAACCCCTGGTTCTGTGGGAGGTTCACAGAAGTTACATGGAAAAAGTATTCGGGATTCCAATTAGTTTGGGAGACCCGAGGTGAGGCACAAGTACACTGTTCCTTAGCTGCAGGACTTCTCAGTGCCTTTAATATGCTGCTGTGGGCTGGGAGTCTCCAAGGGAGGGCTGGATGGACTGGGCGGTGTCTCCAAACTTACTCCCTCGCAGAGCTATTCCTCCTGAGGCACCTGTGCTCTACACTTTAGGGAAAGGCTGGACTAGCTGGGGGCAAGGCCAGAATTGCACGACAAGGAGTCCAAAGGGACTTGGGGGAGTTGGGAGGCTCCGCTCACCCTCTTGGGCGGTGTACTCATTGTCGATGATCCGGGCCAAGCCGAAGTCACCGATTTTGCAGCACAACGTCTCAGACACCAGGATGTTGGCCGCCCTCAGGTCCCGGTGGATTGAATTCATCTGCTCGATATACGCCATTCCTTCTGCAATCTGAGGGAATGGGCCCCACGGTGAAGGCCAGCGCCCCTCGGGGAGAAGGACTCCAGCCGCCCTCTGCGTCAGAGCCAGGGGCCCCGCCCTGCTCACCCACCTCTCCTCTCCTTCCAAGGGTCTGCAGGGCAGGAAGGTGGCAGATGGCAGGCAGGAGAAAAGGAAGGAAGGGGCGTGAGAGGAGGGGAAGGCAGGAGGTTGGGCAGAGGGTTTCATTTCCTCAGCAAGTTGCAAGCAGTGGTCCTGGAGCAGGGAGTCCTGGATTGCAATCATTGCTTAAGCTCCTCGGGGGAGGGGGAATCACTGCCCTGACAGGGAACGTGAGGGGATGGGTCTCCAGGGCCCCAGGGTTGCGGCGAGCATTAGGTGAGACCGGTAGGAGGACCTAACCCAGCAGGATCCTGACAGAACGGAGGCAGTGAAAGAAGAGAGTTGTTTCTGTCCCAGGTCACCAGCATTGGGCCAGGAGGAGCTGTTTGTCCTGCTCTTGTGCCGTTTAGCCAAAGAAACGAACTCAGGGTTTATTCACTGCACTCCCAGTGGATGGATGAAGAAACTGAGGCAGAGAATAGAAAGCCAATGTACCTCCTCAAAGCCAGCACTGGAATTGATCCCACTCCTACTTAGGCTTCCATTGCACTGGTTTATTCATTTATTCATTCATTTGTATATTCTATCTTCATATTTATTCCTTCGCTAAGTCATTCCATCATACGTATGTGTTGGTATGGTACTGTGAGGACTATAGGGCTGAATACCAAATATCTTATATCTGGACCGCATTTAGCAGTATTCACCCCATTAACAAATATGTACTGTATTGTATTCATGTATATATGTACTAACGAGCGGTATTAGAAATTTTAAAAAAAGGTCTAGCAGGACCCGGATCTGCTTTCAAGAAGCATCCACCTGGCACGATGCTAGGGGAACACATGACCAAGGTGCTCTCTGCACTTTCTTGTCCAGAAAAATTGAACAGAAGTGACCTTGACCTGGGTCGTGAACGTTGATTAGGATTCTGCCAGCTGAGAAGAGAGGCAAAGGCATCCTGGGCAGAGGGGACAGTCTGGGCAAAGGCTCCCAGATGTGACAGGACAGGGGGGAGCTGCCGTGTGGCTGCAAAGCGGGGCACATGGGCTTGTGGTTGGAGGGGAGCTTGGCATTTCATGCCTTAGAGCAGGAAAAGGAGCGCCCAGGAGGCGGTGAGGGCGTGCGTGTGCGTGTGTGTGTGTGTGTGTGTGCACGCAGTGAGGTGTTAGCATGATCAGAATGTGGTTTAGAAGCTGCTCGCCTGGAAGGTTCTGATTTTCTTGTTTCCTAACCTTCAGACTCTTGACCACACCTACTTATAAACTCAGGTGGCTTTTCGCATCTTTTGCCTCCGGGTGACCCAAGATTTCCCAAAGGATTGACTAAGAGACAGCGGAGAGAGAGAGAGAAGGAAAAGAACGGGGGAAAAAAAGAGTGGGCAGGCTGATCGCTGCGCTGTGCTTTGAAACCGGTCACCAGCGTTAATTTTCCGAGATCACCTCACCAGCCTGTTGGACCCGGCCTGTGCTCACCTCGGTGCAGAGAAGAGGGGTGGTGACCTCAGTGCCTGTCCTGATATTAACAGCAGATAACGGTAGAGGAGAAGGTAGATGCGGGAGGGTGCCTCTCTGCAGCAGGGTGTGTGTGTGTGTGTGTGTGTATGTGTGTGTGTGTGTGTGTGTGTGTGTGTGTGTGTGTGTGTGTGTGTGTGTGTCTCACGGGCTGACCACAGACCAGAGCTTTTCTGCTGAGAGTTCCAGTTTTAACCTGGAGCCACCAGATGTGCTTTGCTGCCGGTTAGAACCCTCAGCTAAAATCCCCAGGGAGGAAGGATCCCTCCCCTTCCTTTTGCTCTTTACCTCACGCCGTCTGAGTCTACAGAAGGCATTTGTGGGCACCGTCTGAGGACAGGCGAGGTCACCACAAAACACGGGCCTACCGTGTGGCATGGAATTCGTGGGAACTCTCTGGGTCTCCCACACCATCCTTTCCTCCTTCTCGTCCTTAGCAATAGAACCCACCTCGCTCCTTCATGGCTGCCCAGGATAAAGACTACATTTCCCAGGTTCCCTTGCAGTAGGTGTTGGCTGGTGACCGCTGGCCAGGGGGCTGGGAGAGCAAGGGTAGTGGGTGACTTTGGGGACGTGTCTCTAAAGGGAGGGAGGTGGGCTTCCCCCACCCGCCGCCCCCCTACTTCTTCTTGCTGGCTGAGGAGGACAAGATGCTAAAGTGTGAGCAGTCTCCCTCGGTGGGAAGACGACCTGCTAAGACCTGGAGGGTGGAAGAAACCTGGGTCCCTGCTCTGAGGAGTGGCCCCGCTGCCCGCCCCAGGCTGCCCACCTCTGGTGTTTACACATTTAAGCCATGATGACTTTGGGCTCTCTGTCCTTCACAGCCCAGCCTAAATCTAATGGACACAACCTCTAACTAGTTGATATTGTTAAGCCATGGGGACGGAGGAGAGGGTCTGGGGACCTGGCCCGCTGCACTCGGTTCTCACAAACCTGGGCCGACATGTCGATCAGCCTTGGGAGGGACAATCGGCTACCTTCATCCGTCTTCAGGAAATCCAGCAAGCAGCCTGAGGAAAGAGAAGTTGCAGCTGCATTTGTGCAGTGACCCAACCCTGGCTGGGCCGGCCTCTCAGGGTATGGGCTGTTCCCCACCTGCGGCAGGAAGTGGGTGGCACCGGATCTCTAGTGCCCAGAGACAAACCCACCCACAGCTGCAGGTGCCTCTGCTCTACAGAAACTCCCATCTCAGTCCTCACAGCGCCCAGGAGGTGCTGATCTGCTACCAGCTGCTCGGAGGATGTTAGATCTCGGCCAAGTTCAGGGTCATGCAGCCAGGGAACCGGAGCGGAACATGCTCATTCCCTGCACCACATTCCAAAGCATCTTCTTGCCCCCTTCTCCGTTTGTTGGCAGAGATTCTTCCTCCGAGGACCAAGGGCACAAGAAAGCACCAGAACGGAGAGACCCGTCTCCTGGGTTGGTGCAGGGAACAAACGCAGCTCCCCTTTGGCGTCTAAGAGTTGGGGGATGCTCACCACAGGGGTGGCTAAGAGGTGAGCTGGGGAGTCAGGTGCTCAGCGTGGGCCCCTTCATGACGACCTTTCAGGAACTATATTAGCAGAGCACGTTAGGATCTGACCAGAATCAGTGTGCGGTCAGGGCCACAGGAGGGGTGAGAAGGAGCCCCTGTCCCGGGAGAGCGTGGCCACACCATGGACCTCAGAGGCCATCTCGCCCAACCTCTCTTTTCATCCATGTTGTAAAACGCTCATAGGGTTGTAAAACGTTCTCTGGACTAGAACCGTCTCTGGACACCCAGCCTACTGTTCTTTGGACTTTGCCTCGCTCTGTCCTCCCCAGGGGGCATCAAGCAGTGCCAGGCACAGAAGGCACGCTCCAAAAATGCCGGTTCAAGGGCTCCTGCACCGAGGACACCGCTCTGTGAGGACCACTTATCCGTCTTGTTCTCATCATCCTTCCCTCCGCCCCCCACGCACACGGCACTCCCTAGATCTGAACGATGTTGGCTAACCGATCCAGCCCGTGGCTCAGGGATCTCCTGCCGAGGTCCCCTGGCCAGGCAAGCCCATGGCAGCAGATCAGCCTCAGCCTTCTCGGGCCCCCAAGCCTGGACTCCCACCCTCAAGCCTCCCTGCCTCTGTCTGAAGGATGCAGTCCCGGGCAGGGCACCACCTCTGGCCATGTACTCGGTCACGATGTAGATGGGCTCCTTGGTGACCACGGCGTAGAGACGGACCAGCCTCTCGTGCTGGAGAGTTTTCATCAGGTTGGCCTCACCCAGGAAGGCCTCCGGAGACATGGTTCCCTCCTTCAAGGTCTTGATGGCCACCTTGATGTTGTTTTTGTAATAACCTGAGCCCCAGGGACGGAGAATGAGGAGGACATTCAGAAGACCCAGAGGCTATGGGAGGTGACCCCTTAACCAAAATCGATATAAGCTTCCAGGAGCCATCCCTGTTCTATAGATGGGGCACTGAGGCCACAGCCGCCCCCGCCCCGCCGCCGGAAGTGGTCCTGGGCTAGAATGACAGCTCCTGAGACGGACGGATGTGCCTGCTTACCTTGCGGGATGCCAGCTTGTCCCAGTCTCCCCTGCCAGATGGGAGCGCCAGGCAGTGGAGGAACTTACCCGGCCTGGGAGGGGGGCCCATTTCACCTCCTTGCCCCTACACCCGGGTCTGGGGTGCATCTCTTGTCCTTCAAGTAGCCTGCCTCCTACCACTACGTAATGAGTCTCTTCTACCACTTGATAGCTTCAGCGTGGCAGGGAGTATCACAGCCCACGACAAAAGCATAGAGAACGCAGAGGGGGCCTGGAGACCCCTTCCCCCTTTCTGCGCCCTGTGATGTTTCCCTTACAGCGCCGGCACCTGCACACACCCACCCCCACCATGAGGTCCCCATCCACACTGAAGGGAGAAGGTGAGTCATGACTCAGACTTGCAACAATCCAGGTGGAGCTCCTGCCAGGGGCGCCTCAGGCATCAGTCCTGGGTGCCAGAGGACTGCGGGGGCGGGGAGGGGGGCAGCAGGATCCCACCGTGAAATCATGCCCATAGACATGGACCTTTCCGGGGATAAACTAAAGCACCTTGTGTTCTGAGAGTGCCCATGCTGAGCAGAGGAGCGACCGTCAACTGTCATTGAAGGTGAGGCCACAGGAGTCCAGAAGTTAAGGGACTGGCTAGTCTCACAGCTGCAAGTGGTGGCTTTGGTCTGTCACCACAGTCTTGGGGCCCCTGGTTCACTGCTCACCACGGTTAACACGCGTTGCTGCTCTATGAGTTAGCAAGGCGTTCCAGGTCACACACAAATCAATGGCAAAGGCAGCTCTGGGCAGCAAAGAACCAAGGAGGGACTGGGCTGAGAGGGTGGGAGAGTTGGATTCTACTCCTGCTTCACCATCATGTGCGGAACAGCTGAAGGCAAGTCACTTTAGTGTCCTATGCCTCCATCACCTCATCTGTAAAATGGGTATATAGCCGCAGTCCCTTCCCCCTCATAAGCCTTTATGGGAAGCACGATGCCCTGTGCAAATCCCGAGACTTCTGTGCTTCGGGATGCAGGACAGGGAGAGAGCGGCTCCCGGCATGACACATACTCACCCATCCAGACTTCGCCAAACTGCCCAGACCCAAGTTTCCTGACCAGCTTGAGGGACTGCCGGGGGATTTCCCATTCATCCTGGGCCCAGGGGTTCCGGAGAGCCAGGCTCACACAGGGTTGGGTCAGCCTCTGGCACAAACCATCCCCCTTCTCTGCATTAGGAAAGAAGAGGTGGGGCTGGAGCCAGACTGGTCTCATTCTCATGGGAGCCACATCACTCCCAGCTGTGTCCCTGCCCCCTATTGCTCGCCCTACCCCACCCCTACCCGTCGTGTGCACACCACACACACACAGCTCTCTGCATTCGTTTTGCACTAAGCAAGGAATGTTATCACTGTCTTGCTGTCTCTAAGGCTGAAAATACTCGTTACTCCCCAAGTGCTCACAGCCAGTAGAGGGGATGAGGGACACAGAATGTGAATCATTATGTCGACAGTTGTCAACTCCTTAGGTCCAGCCTTGGGATAATCCTCTACCCCTCCACCAAGATGGTACCAGTAGTTCACACCGTCCTGAGATCTTAGTGATAGGGAGATACAAGGGCTCCCCTGTTACAAGCCCCCCACGCACCCTCATCAGACGCCCCCTCTTACTAGAATAGTGCTGCACCAGAGCCTGCAGGGTGGGGAAGGTGTTTCGGGGGGAGATGTAATAGCCGCCTTCATCCAGAGAGCGGATCTTATAGTGTTTGATCACCTCCCCCTGGGTGGTCACATCCTTCACAGACAGAGAAAAGGCACCTGGAGGGTTAATAAAGACACATACATGAGAAGCAAGGCATAGAGGGAAACCCAGGACTGGGATTTGGGCTTCATTTCAATACCCTGGAAAAAAGTTCCCCAAATTCTGCTCTCCATTTTGACCACTTCCATCAAAAGTTATCTTTTCCTTCATCTCACCCTCCACCCTCCTGGAAGCCTTTCCTCTCAGCTCCATCTGACTCTGTCCTTGACGTTCCTCCCCAAAATCTCCCAAAACTCAGCCAGAGAATCCCAGAGCTCTGGAGCAGGCAGGATGTTCTCTTAGCAATCAGGCTGTCCCCCAACTTGGGCCCTGGGGCTTGCGGACCCTTTGCCATGGGATATTGAGAAATATAGAGTTGTTGGAGGGACTAAGAGACTGACTCATTCATTCATTCATTCCAGCTGAAAGGTTGACCCTACCCCACATGCAATACTAAATTACAACCCCAAGCACTCCTGTCCATGGGGGAGAACATAAGACACTCCCCAGGGGTTCTGTTCAAATCCATACACACAACTAGGCATTCTGTCTTCTAGGTGAACGTAGCAGATGGCAAGCGTTAAGAGCAATTTAGGTGGCAAGAGTTTTCAGCTGAAAAACATTCCACGAACTTGATGGTTTTTATAAAGCGCCTCTCTCCAGCTCTCTGGGCACCACACTCCTCCACTCTTATTTGGAAGATGAGGAAGCTGAGGCCCAGAAGGGGGATGTCGCTTTGCACCAGGGTCCTCCGCTGGCTAGCAGCAGGCTTGGGGGCTCCCGTGCCCTTTCTAAGGGCTCGCCTACCTCGAGCAGTACCAGCCCTCCCCGCCAGGTGTCAGGCTTGGACACCTCTTGTCCTGGGTGTGGGCGCTTGATTTTGCTTTGCGGTGTTTGTCTTTACGCGTCTTTCCTCCCCCATCAGCCCATCAGCCCATCTCAAATCTCTTCTCCCCTAACCCTTGGCCATTGCGCCTCTCTTATTGCCCACCTGCAAAAGGATGCGGAGAAGCCTTGCGCCCCGCGGCGCGCCCTGCCTCCGCCACAGCCCGCTCCACGCGCCCGACCCCAGCCCAGCCCGCACGCGGCAAACTGTGGCCCCGACTTCGCCCCGGGTGGGTGCAACGTGCCCCGGTATCTCAGGAACCAGAGAGTGGCTCTAGTGAGTCCATTCATCCGCGCATCACCCTAGTGAGGAAGGGAGCTGTTCTCCCCGTTCCCTCCGCTGCACCCTGCTTGTGAATCCTCTAGATTAGCCAAGGAGACCGGGCTCTCCTCCAGCAGGGCTGCAGAAGCTCGGATTTAGGGCCTCTCTTGTGTGGGCTCCTCCTAGGGACTGTCCCGAATATCTATTTACAATCTGGCATTCCTTCCTCTTAAAGGGGACGTCAATCCTTGCGGTTCACAAAATCTGGATCCCCTTGTCCTGTCTCCACGCTGCGTGTGGGCTGCGCTGGGCATAGGCAAGGCTGGGCTCCCAGAGATTGAGATTTCTTAACACTGTAAGGACCACCTGCCCTTGAACTGGGAAACTAGTCAGTCCTCACACAGATACCAATTAAACGAAGCTTGAGAAGCTAAGGGATGTCCTGGAGGCCTCTCAGGGCTAGAACTCGCTCCCTGGCTTCTGGGGGCAGTGTTCCTTCCCCATCTCCCATCCTCTGTCTGTGGCCTCCAGATGCTTTGGAGCTCGGTGGAGTGTGCGCATGTGTATGCAGGGACGTGTATATGTGCGTGGGGTCCTGAAGCCTCAGCTCCATCTGGCCAATCCCAGCCTGGACTAGCTGGGGAGGGGGGCAAGGACAGGAGGAGACACCCGCCACCCTTAGAGACCCCTTCCTCCTTCACACTGAGGCTGGGGACACCCTTTCCCTCCAGGGGGTCCCTTAGCAATAGGCAACAATTAAAACATCATTTCCGGGTGAAATGACGTGATGTCTGGGATTTGCTTCAAAGTAAGAGTGGTGGGTGGCGATATACACAAAACGAGATTAGCTGGGTTGATTATTGTTGAAGCTGGGTGTTGGGTACAGGGGCTCCATTATACTATTCGCTTTACTTCCATATGCATTTGAAATATTCTACAGCAAACAAAACACTTATGTCATCTCTAATGATTCCCATATTGTTTCTTGGACATAGGTGCCCTGCTATTCAGATGGAGTAGTGGCAATATCCTAATATGTATGTGTATATAATTTAATGCATCCATCGGCGCATATCCGGAAATTCTGCACAGAGCTCCCCAACGCACCATTGCATCCCTCCACCTCCCCCACCTCGTTCTGACCCTTTGAGGGGCAGTGAGCTGTGGGGGCTCCCCTGAGCCTCCAGTGGGTTGTAAGCAGCTCTCTTTGTCCAGCTTTTGCTGCTTTCGTGTTTCCACTCACTGCAGTTCTCAAGCCATGGATGGAGCTGAAGCGTAAGCCAGCGGGCGGGGGAGGGGGTGGTGCTCCCACCAGGAAAGCCCTGTCCTTTCTCTTTGCCCCAACACAGGGGGCCAGGCTCACAGCCCGGCCACCCTCTCTCCCCTTCACCTCTGATGTCGCTGCTGCCACCTCCTCTCCTGTAACAGGTCCCTCTGTGCAGTGTCCTGATAACAAAGGCTTTCTTCGCCCTGCTTGGGAAACTCCCCTCCATCCACCCAGGTTAGGCCAGTTGGACACGTTTTAGAGCTTGTGAAGATTTTTGGTGCCCCTCAGATGATCTGGGCCCTGACGCTTCTTCACTGTTGGTCTTGAATGAGTCACTTCTTCCCTCAGGGAGTCAGTTTTCTCATCTTTCAAATAGGGGTATTGGCCCAGTACCTCAAAGATGGAAGACTAGTGGCAAACGTGTACCAGGAAGCATATATAACAAGGTTCATAGCAGCACGGTCATAACAGCCCCAAACCGGAAACAACCCCAAGTCCACCAACGTTAGCGTGGAGAAATAGCAATAACTTATGGAATATTCATATACTAGATTCCGTATAGCAGTCAAAGTGAACTGTTGCTATCCTCAACAACACGAGTGAGTCTGTTATGGGCTGAATTGTGTCCCCCCCTCTCCCCACAAATTCCTGTGCTGAAGTCCTAACCCCCAGTACATCAGAATGTGACTATCTTTGGAAATAGGGTCTTTAAAGAGGTGATTACATTAAAATGAGGTCATTGGGGTGGGCCCTGACCCAATATGACTGGTGTCCTTATAAGAAGAGGGCATGAGGACACAGACGCACACAGAGGGACAACCATGTGAGGACACAGGGAGAAGACGGCCGTCTACAAGCCAGGGAGAGAGGCCTCAGGAGAAATCAACCCTGCTGACACCTTGATCTCAGATTTCTAGCCTCCAGAACTGTGGGAAAACACATTTCTGTTGTTTAAGTCCCCCAGTCCCTGGTACTTTGCTTCAGAAGGCCTGGCACACGAATACAGAATCTTACAGTGTTGAGTAAAAGGAACAGGACACACACAAAAACTAAAATACTATGATTCCATTTGTATAAAGGTGAGAAACAGACAAAACATGGGTGGTAAAACTATAAAGAAAGATAAGGAAGGATTTCCATCCAAGTCAGGACAGTGGTGGCTTCTCTGGCGGGCGGGGAGGTGAATCAGAAAGGGGCACCGGTGGGGCAGGGAGAGGGGCTCTGGGTGTCTGGAATGTTCTTGCTCTTGTGGTCACACAGGTGTTTACTTAGCATGACTCTATAATTATGCACTCATTTATAATTTATGCAATTTTTAGATGTGTTTGGGTTTGTTTTTTTTTTTTTTTTTTTTTTTGCGGTACGCGGTCCTCTCACTGCTGTGGCCTCTCCCGTTGCGAAGCACAGGCTCCAGACGCGCAGGCTCAGCGGCCATGGCTCACGGGCCCAGCCGCTCCGCGGCATGTGGGATCTTCCCGGAACGGGGCACAAACCCGTCTCCCCTGCATCGGCAGGCGGACTCTCAACCACTGCGCCACCAGGGAAGCCCTTTAGATGTGTTTTATACTTTACAGCAGAAAGAACTTTGAGGAGGAAAGACAGAGAGAAAACTAAAGACAGAGAAAGAGAAAACCCAGTGGCCTGAGGGTGGTGGCAGAAACGTTCTGCTCGGTCAGTGGGTTTGAATCTGTGAGTCCACCAGATCTCAGTGATCACTGCCCCGTCCTTGTATATCACAAACTTATACCTCACAGGCTCTTGGAAGTGTCTTGAGTCACAGCCTCTAGCTGAGATTATCTCTAAGGATTCTTTCAGCTCCCAAATCCTTTGATTCCAGACGTGGCCCTGGGTCACACCCCCTCTTCTGCCCCCGCCAGCCTCAGCACCCCTGCTGACCGAGGCAGTGCGAGACCAGCCCGAGATGGGAGCCGCTCTCGTGCTGGGCACATTTCCAGCGGGGCCCTGGGAGAACTGTCCATGTGTACAGCCTCACGCTCAGTTACCGGATACCCATGGGCTGTCCTGGCTGGCCTGATGTGGGAGGGACCCCCGGGGTGGACGCCGCCAGGTTCTCCTGCCTAGCACCCCACACACTGGCCCCCTCCCAACTCCCAGAAGCAAGGCTGCAGGTGGGGCTCCCGGGCTGCACAGGGAGGGAAGCGGAGGCCCAGGCTTACCTTTGCTGGTTTCGCTCTCTCTAATTAGAAAGGAGCCGGCCTTATTGATTGGAGCCAGAAGCTGCCTCTCGGCATCTCTCCGGCAAATTGATCTAAAGAACCACCTGGAAAAGAAAAGCACGAAGGCAGACGGACCTCAGAGAGTGGCCACACTCCCGGGGATACTGTCACCCAAGTCCCTTCCCTCCAGAGATGAAATGTATTCCTGTTGCCAGCTTAACCCTGAGCTGAGCCCCTCACATTTTGATACATGAAACACCACTCGGTCCCCTTCCCTGCTGTCAGCGATGGACTTGGTGTTTTCTTGAAATAAAAGGAGAGCAGTATTTGGTGCCCTTTGTTAATTTTGCTCTGGGAGAATGCACCTGACACCTTCCCTCACAGCCCACCCTCCTTGGGGTTGGGTCTCTAGTGCCCCTTGAGCACAGGCTGGTCAGGGTGGACGTGCCCGCCCCACACTGGTCCAGGGACAGGCACAGGGCCCGGCGTGCTGGGCAAGGAGCCCTCCTGGGGGCAAGCATCGCTGGACGGGAACACTAGACGAGGCGGCAGAGCCGTGCCAGCTCGTGAGTTTGACAGACTCTGAGCTCCTTCAGGGCAGGGGTCACGTCATAATGGGTTTTGCATCCTCTCCGGTCCTGGGCAGAGCTGGGGCTCTGGCTCTGTTTGCTCAGGGCACTAACGCTCGAGGCCCTGGCTGGTGCCGTGTGCAGGTGGGTTATGAGAATGCTGGGGCGGAGCTGTCCCCTAAGGCCCCCATCCTGTGAGTCCACCGAGGTGCAAGCCCTGAGTCCTGTCCTGGAGGCAGGGGAGGAGGGTGGCTGATCAAGGTGGTAGGACATGGGGTCGTCTCTACCAGGTTAGCCGGGAAATGGGCAGCTCCCATTTTACAGATGGGAAGGGTGAGATGGGCTCCCTGAGTGACACCCTCAGTGTCACACAGAGATTTCAACGTTGCTGGGACATTAGACAAGCCTTTCCCAGAGGCACCAAGTCCCCACCCCTCTCCTGCCCCTTCTGTGCCGGGTTCACACCCTGCTCTGCTATTTAGCTACTTTCTGGCTCTGCCCTGCACAGACTAGAAGCCCCCAGCACACGCCTCTGCTCTGAGGGGCCGTCTGTCCACCTACTTTTCCACTTCCAGGGTCTCTATTCGGGTCACAAAGTTGCTGGGCACGTAGCCTTCTCTTCCTGTGATGAGAGACTTGGCCAACCACCAGTCTCCAGCTCTAGGTGGGAAAGAAAAACAAAACAGGTGGCGGCTCCCACGAGGCTCTCTGGGCAGCTCACAGCCCACAGCATCTCACCCCTGGGAGGCAGAGGATTCGAGAGGCAGGTGGTCGGGCAGAGGGAGGGAACTGGGGCCAGGGGCTCAGTGATGCGGGGTGTCCAGGTCATTCCAACTTGCCAGCATCCGATGGGCCCGAGATGCTCCTGGCCCAGGGGAGGAAAGGGAACAACGCAGCCTCCGGGGGAGGTTTGTCTCCGTAGCCTGATCCACCCACGAGGGCCCCAGTCCTCTGGTGAGCCGCCTTCCTCTCGATTAATGGGACAAGTTTAGGGTTTGGGGAGTGAGGTTGGACTGGACGGGAAAGACAGAAACAAGGAGGGCTGCGGAGGAGAGGACCAACCGAAGCCCACAGATGGTCAAAAGGTCAGGGCCTTCACACTTTATCTCAGAACATCGAGAAATAAAGGAGTCCTCAGCCTCCACAGGACAAGCCTGACGTGCGACAGGGTGGCTTTAGAGCAGTTTCTGAGAAGAAACTCTGGATAAACTAAAGCTGAATTCACAGGTAGGGTCTCAGGCGAGATCTTGTCTGGCAAGGGAGACAAATCGGGACACAACAGACTCCAGTCCAGAGCGGTGACGGAGCAGCCAGGCAAGCGTTGTGGGCATCCGGAGGGCTTCATAGAGGAGGTGACGTTAAAGGTGGGTTTTGAAGGAAGAGTAGGGTTTTGACAGCAGAGCAGGAGGTAGTGAATACGAACCCCTACTGAGTGACTGGGCTGGGCTGGGCTGGGCTGGGGGGCAGGGCACTGGAGAAGATATTCTGGAGGCAGCTGTGCAGGGCGGTGGGTTGGGGGAAAGGTAGGTGGGTGGGGGGTGGGGTCCTGCAGTCACAGGGATGGTGTCCGGGACACTTACTCCTTCAGGATCTGCAGCTTCTCCCCCTTCAGCATCTGCAGGTCCCGGTCGTTCACGGCTTTGTAGTCATACAGGGCCACCACGAAGTGCTCCTCTAGGGTGAACAGGGAAGAGATGGTCACTGCTTGGGCTGCTAGAGCGATGGTAGGGGCTGGAAAAATCCTGAAGATCTAGGGAGATCAGCTGTGTGGACCTGAGGGACGCAGACCCACGTCTGGGAACCATCCCTTATCACTTCGGAGGCCATGACCCTCCCCTCTCTTCCCCTTCTCCCCCTGCCCTCCCTGCCTCTGTTCCAAGGGGAGTAGTGGTCTCGGAACACAGCAGCTGTAACTTTGACCTGTAACGGTACCCAGGGCCCTGTCACAGCGCTCTGGCTGGCAGTACCCAGACGAGCTGCTGGTCCCTGCAACGCAGCGGGCTCCGGAGCGTGGCCTATCGTCTTTCCAATGACCACGGCTTTTCTGCACAGCCCTGGGGAGCGAAGACCCCCCCGCCCCGAAAAAGGTCACCTGGAGACCACTTAGCGTCCCCAGCTTTGTCACCAGAGTGTGGCTGTTCCCCTCCCCTCGGCGGGAAGGGGGGCTGGAATAGATGACAGAGGCCGCCTCCGGTTCTGAGAGTCAAGGTCTTGTGCCAGAGGCAGTTGGTTTTACTTCCTTCTCCTGGACTTCCTTCCTGGAGATGCGAAGCCCCCGGCAGGAAGTAAGGATCTCCCCTGATGGTAATTAACCGTGATCCTCAGCACGGGTAAGAAACACCAGGCACCAGGTGAGGCCACTAACTGGGCTGCAGCTCTTGACTGACAGACTCTGAGCTCCTTCGCGGAGGGGCCCCATCGTAATGAGTTTTGCGCCCTCCGCGGTCCTGGGGCAGAGCCGGGCTCTGGGTTGTTTGTTCAGTGCAGTCGTGCGAGTGCTCTAATGCCTGAGGCCTCCCGGTGCTGGATGCAGGTGGGTTATGAAGATGCTGGGGCAGAGCTCTCCCGGAAGCCCCATCCTGTGAGCCCCCTGCCCCGGCCTGAACCCCCGAGGTCATTCATTATGTCACCTCCAGAGTCCGGCCCATCAGAGTGGAAGTGGAGACCAGGGGTGGTTAGAAGGCCGGCAGGGGGCCTTTGAAAGTGGACTGGGAAACTAGATATGGGAAACTCCATATGGAACAGAGCAAGGGCTGGGACGCAGAGCCATCGGCCTTCGCCCTTGGAGGTTGAGAGCTAGAATTTTTGAAAGCCTGGGTTTGACGATGCTGTTTGTATTTGCTGTAACTCTTTTGGTGCTTGTTCGTAGTTTGTAAAGTCTTTAAAAAAAAAAAAAAAGCCCACCCAGGCTCAGGTACACTAAATGAGCTGGGGCTTGGCTCCTGGAGGGACACCCCCCAAGGGCAGGTGAAGCCTAGGGCACCTCACTCAGCCTCCCCCCAGGCCTCCTCCTCTCCGACCCTCGAGGGCCCATCTTCCCCAGGAAGCCACTCCCACCTCGGCCCCTGTTCCAACTGCACGAAGCCGGGGGCCCAGAGGACGTGGCCAGGGGAGCCTCAGCTGCCGAAGCAGCCCCTTCTTACCTTGGTCCGGGTGGCTGGTGTCAGGAGGGGGCGGAGCCAGGTGGTTAAACACGACCTAGAGCGGAAATGCACCGTGCTCTGTGTTAGGTCACGCCCCGAGGCCTGGGCAGGGCAGGAGGGGTGAGACTGCTGCGTGCCAGCTGGAGGGTCTGGGGGAGCCTCTCTGCTGGCCCAGGAGGCTGCACAGGTAAATTCTACACGTGCTGCCTCAAGCCCCAGGTGCCAGTGCCACGTCCCACAAGCCGGGACCGCCTGCCCAACCACACACGTGGCTGGAGGAGGGGTACATGGGGATGCCCCAACTTCGTAAGAGGCAGCTGTGGAACTGTGGGAGGAAGCCGTATCACCCAGGTTAAAGTCCTGGTTCTTCTTTAAAAGAGAAATTGCAAAAGAGTATTTGCTCTCAAGGGAAATTATTTTAAAAGCATATTTCCCTCAAACTCAACAGATGTATTCCCAGGTATGTACCCTGTAGAGAAACCTTTGCACCGGAAGGCTCCCAGAAAAAAAATTAAAAAAAATAAACATCGTTGAAGTGTGGAAATCACCCTTTGACCAAAAAGACGAATAGACAAACTGGAGCGAGTCATGCAACGAAACCCGGGGCAAGTTCGTGGCTACAGCCCCAGGCATCCCCGTGGATAAAACCCACAAACGTAACAGAGATCCAAAACCCATGTCTCGGACGAATACGTGCTGTCTGATTCAAATGATTTAAAGTTCACAACGGGTAAAATCAAACTGAAGAGTGTTTAGAAACACATACATATGTGATCACACCGAAAAAGCGAAGCTAAGGAATGATACACACTCTCAGGAGAGTGGGGCCCGGGGTGACGAGGATAGACTGGGGGCAGCAGACAGTCTCAACCGGTCACCTTCTACTTCTGAAGATGACGGAGCTGTGCTGGCTCTTCATTCTGTTCTTTGTTCAAGACATATGCGTTACAAATTTTTTTTTTTTTTGGCCACGCAGCATGTGGGATTCCCCCACCAGGGATCGAACCCGTGCCCCCTGCATTGGGAGCATGGAGTCTTAACCACTGGGGCCGCCAGGGAAGTCTCCAAATATTCTTTTTGTATTCCATATTTATTGAAAACAATTTTGAAGTAGGATTTTGCAAAATGGCATGTATAGCGTGGTTCCATTGACAATATAAACATGTAATATAAATAACCCACAGAAAAGGGGTCTGGAGGCAGGAGCTCTGAAGTGCTAACTCCAGGTATCATTGGGCAGTGGAATAATGAGTATTTACGATTTTTTCCATAATTAATAGATATGATGTGACTTTTAAAAAAGTTTAAAACCTTCCAGGCTCTACTACTTATTAGCATATAACGAACACAGTCGAAGTCGGCGTTTTCCCAGTCGATCATTCATTCATTCAACAAACATTTCATTGCTGCCTGCCAAGCCCTGCACTAAATTGGGACACGGATAGATAAGATTCCTCTAAGAAACAGGATTGGCAATTCCCCCTCCCCTCCCCCATCAGGTCACTGTCAGAATAAAGCAATGGCCAGTCGAATGTGCTGGTGAGGGTTGGGGGACCCAGGCATGACTCCCAACTGATCCAAACCAAAAGGGGGTAGGTGGCCGGGCGGGGGAGACACAAACATCATCATCTAAAAGTGCCTCTTTGGGAATGCTACCGTCAAAGGGTGCCAACCGTTTTGTGAACAGACCAGAACTGCATGACAGGCTCCATGAGAACTTGAGGGCCTGCTGTGGAGGAGAGGGCCCCTCCAGTCCTAGGCTGCCTTATCCCAGGACGGCAAGCTGCTTGGAATACCAGCAGCAGTGCCACGAAAGGGACAATGACCATCAGGAGCTTCTGGGCAGGGGGTGGGGGCAGCAGATGTTGCTAAATGCCCCAGACCCCCCCTCGCCCCACCCTTTGTTCAAGTTGACATTTTTGATTTCCTTTCCTCTTCAAGGCTGCCCGTGTGCATTCAAAACTGGCTAAGGATTACCGGGAGCCCCCTAGGCCCGGCCCTGTGCCTTGCACACCTGCATATGGTCACGTCCCCATCAGAAAGGCATTCTTACTGTACCCATTTTACAGATGCGGACACTGAGGCACAGAGGAGTTAAGTAACCTCCCTGGAAGCACACCGCCCGTAGATTTAAGCTCGGCAATCCGGCTGCTAAGCTTGGTACTATGCCACCACTGCGACGTGGGCCGTGGTGGCAGTGGGAGGGGTCTACTTGTTGGTGCCCCGCGTTGTCTAGAGATGGTGCTGGTGCTGGCTGGAGACGAGCAGCAGCCCCCGAGCCGCGCGGGGGAGCTCCGTGCGCCCCTCTCCCACCCCTCCAGCTGCGCACAGCAGTCACTCACCAGGGGCGGCAGTGGTGGGGCCTCTTTGCCCTGGGTGCTGGCCTTCACGGGGCTCCATCTGCCCTTCCCCTTCTCCTTGACCTGCCTTTTGCTGCTCACCACTCCCATCCTGTTGGAGAGCACACAGCAGATTGGCCATGTGAGTAGGTTTTCAGAGCCTCTGTGCACAAGAGCGTCCCCAAACCCCTTCTGGTTGCCGATTAGAAAGGTGGGGAAGCAGGGGGGCAGAGAAGGTCAAAGTCAGAACATGGGGTCAGGAGGGGATTGGGTGGGCTAAGCTTGCCTCCATCTCTTTTCCCAGAGCAGGAAGAAGTGGCCCAGAGAGGAGAGACTCCTGGGTTTAGGACACAGAGATGGTCTGGCCTGAGGAAACTGCCAGAAACCGCCAGGGTGGATCCCAGGCCCCTGGGGGTAGGAGCCTTGCCGTCTAGAAAGAGGCTGACCAATGTGTCTGGTGGTCTGGGTTTCAGTCTTCACTTGGGAAAGTCACATTCCCTCTCCTGGCCCACGTTAGAACATTCTGAGGTTCTTTCCAGCTCAGATTTTCAGGTGAGATGCTGTAATTTAGGTCACAAAGATAGTACAGGCATCTAATGCCAACTTTTCAACAATATCGGGGAATCTTCTTGACAGGTGAGTGAAATACGATCAAGATTTTTCTTGGGTAAAGAATCTTCAAACGACAGATGTGGGAAAGACCCCGGGGACCACAGCCAAGAGCATCGCCACTTCACCACCACCCGCATTCCAGGGCCGGCTGTTCAAGGAGAGCTTACTCTTGACCAAGAACTTCACCTATCTTGTATCATCCTTTCAAGTCTCTAAAATAAGTGCAAGTAGGAGGTCTGAGATGTTAAGCAGCTGGTTCCCGGTCAAAGAGTTAAGCAATGCAGAGCCAACCGTGGAGCCCTGGCGGACACTAGACCACCACACTTACCCACATTTTGGATAACAGATTATGGGGTTGTACTAGGAAGCGCTGCTGACTTTTATCAGGGGACTATTTAATATCTATTTATATGATAATTTTCTTCTTTAATCTGTTGATGTAATGAGTTATGTTGATCAATTTTCTGCTACTGAAACATCCTTGCATTCTGGAATAAAAGCTATTTGGGGGCTTCCCTGGTGGCGCAGTGGCTGAGAGTCCGCCTGCCGATGCAGGGGACATGGGTTCGTGCCCCGGTCCGGGAAGATCCCACATGCCGCGGAGCGGCTGGGCGCGTGAGCCATGGCCGCTGAGCCTGCGCGTCCGGAGCCTGTGCTCCGCAACGGGAGAGGCCACGACAGGGAGAGGCCCGTGTACCGCGAAAAAACAAAAACAAACAAACAAAAAGCTATTTGGTTACAGTGCCTTAGTCTTTTGGATACACGGATGGGTCCTATTTGCTAATATTTTATTTTGAATGAAAATCTATATTCCTGAGCATGATTGGTCTATAAGGAATTAACCTTAAGATGATTCTGGCTTCATAACATACCGGGGATCTCTTCGTCTTTGTTCCTATGATCTTGAATCGTTTAATAACATTGGGGTTATCTGTTCTTTAAAGACTACATGGAACTCAGCTGGTAAGTCATCTGTTCCTGGGACCCTTTTCATAGTAGATCTCTAAATAAATTTCCAGTTTCTTCCACAGGAATTTGTTGCCACTTTTCCTCCTTCTTGCACCACTTTGATAATTTATATGATTTATAGGACATCTTTGATTTCCTCTCCATTTCCAATTTACCATGAAGTTTTAAATCGTATTGTTTTGTAATTATTTTCATCTCTTCTCTTTCTTGATTATGACTTATTTGTTGTTCTCAATATAAATTAAATGTACTTTCAATAATTACAATTTTTAATTGGATAACATTATCTGAAGGTTTCTATGACCAAATAAAGTCCTACCCTAGCTTTAAAATTATGAAAAAGGAGAGTAAAATCAAACCTGCCTGAAAGTGGAATGGGAATAGACATATCATCAGTGACGCATAATAATTAGAATGCAAACAGATTCCAGTACGTATGGAAACTGCATATATGAAAACAGTGGCATTTTAATTCAGTGGAGAACTGAGGGTTTATTTTAATAAAAGGTATTGGGGAAATAGCTATCTACCTAGAACAAAATACAATTGGATGCCAATCTCACACCATATTAAAAAAATAAATTCCAGGTGTATTGAAAAAATATATTAAAAATTAAACAATTTTAATTGGAAGAAAATTTAGGAGACCATACATATGACGCAGAGCTTGGAGATAACAATTGACAAAGATGGAATAGCTGGAAGCTGAGAGAGGACAAAAAGACATGTTCATAACAAAAGGACAGATTCATAAATGTTAAAGGTACTACACAGTAAAAGAAACCATCATGAAGATAAGCAATAGATTGGGGAAAAGATTTGCAAAGCATATGGCAAACAAATGTCCACTTATACGCAGAGGTCATGAAATTTGGCCAGAAGTATGCGTTTAGCATATAATCTACTCGATAGAAAAATGAGTAAAAATTATAAATAGACAATCCATCCAAAACAAATCCAAATCACTAAATAGGCATGTGAAAAATGTTGAAATTACTTACCAACTGGAAAATGAAAATCAAAATAACAAGAACGTTGCATCAATAAGATGGGGAAATATATAAGAGGAATGGTAGAGGGAAGAGATATGGAAACATATGTATATGTATAACTGATTCACTTTGCTATAAAGCAGAAACTAACACACCATTGTAAAGCAATTATACCCCAATAAAGATGTTAAAAAAAGAAAAAAAAAGAGGAATGGTAATACCAATTGTTGATGGTAAAGAAAAGGAAAATTGTGTTTTCTTACATTTCTGGTACAAAAGTATTTATTATTGTTATTTCATCTGTTCTTTCCCACTCCATTTCTAAGATGAAACCTCTGTGACGTCTGGGATCTTTGCATTATACATTGTTAATCCAAATTGCTAAAACAGTGCCTGGCACAGAGTAAGTGCTTAATAAATATTGAACAAATAAAATATGAAATATTGCCAAACTTGTAGAAAGCAATCTCTCAAGTTCTATTAAAATGAAAAACTACACATACCTTTCGATTTACAATCCCACTTCCAAGAATCTCACTGTGTACTAAGACATCCTTATATAGGAATATATGAGATACAAACACGTTTATTGCCGCAATAGTTGTAGCAACAAAAAACAAAACAAAAGAAACTTTGTAACTGCTCACCAACTGGGGAATTGTTGAGTAAATCTGCACTTTAAAAGTCTCTACAATATTATGCATCTATCAAAAAGAACATGTTAGATCTTTACCAGCGAGGCTAAGAGGAATTGCTACAACATATAGTTAGGTGAGAAAAGCAGGATGTGAAAAGTGAGGCTGTCCCATATTCGGAAAAACCAAAGAATGAGACAAGAAACCCCTATGTAGGCACATGCACGTGTTTTTATATTACATGGAAATAGGTTTGGGAGGATAAACACGAAGGTGTTTACTTTGGTGATTGGTGGAGGAGGTAGAGACAGAGGGGAGGCAGAGACAGAAAGGGAGGAAGCACGCCCACACCCAACAGAAAAAACAGCAAATTTTAAAAAGTGCGTGTGTGGGTGTTAATGCAAAGCAGGACTCCAAAAAGACATTTCCTAAAGTGTTAATATTGTTTATCTCAAGTAATGAGACCTCGTGTGACTTTTATCTTCTTTCTTATGATTTTATATATTCCTTGAATCCTTTAACAGGAAACATAATCTTATTGGTACAAGCAGAAAATGAAAAGAGATGTGAATGACTTGCCAGGGACCAGAGGGGGCGTAAGGCCTGGACCCGGGTCAGCCCCAGCTCTGGAGAACAGCTGCCTGGGCCTCAGGCCTTTCCTCCCTCTCCCACCCAGCCTCCTGGCGCAATGAAGCGTCAACCATACTGCCACCAATTTTAAACTTCCTGGGCAGACCTTTATGTCCACTTAAATAGCAGAACTGAACATCTACATAACTTGACAGGAAGTAAAATTCCTCAGATTAAATCACCACTACTTACACTTCCTCGTCCTTTGACTCCTTAGCAGTGTGTATGCAGATGCTTTTCCATGGGTTTTATAAACACATCGGTTCTCTAGGGTCCATCCACCCCAGAGGCTCTGACTGGAGCCTGAGTTACGCAGGAAGCCATGTGACAAGCAGAGCTGTGTCCGCGTGCTCGGGCTGCCACCCCGCTGTGATATTTTAGCAGTTTCAGGCTGGGTGGAGCCAGGAAACAAACGCAGCGTCCACGCAGAAGCCCAAGGCAACACGTGCGGCTCCCTGGGTGTTCGGGGGGCTTTGCTGCACTTAGAGGGCACTGGCCTCCTCCCAGCGGGGAAGGATGGATGGGAGAAGGATGTGAGGTGTGTGTGTGTGTGTATGTGTGAGAGAGTGCACACACGTGCACCTGCGTGTGTCTGTGAGTGCATGACAGAGCAAGCATGTAAATGCACCCGTGTGTGTGTGTGTGTGTGTGTGTGTGTGTGTGTAGTGCAGGGGGTAGGGGTTAGAAAGAGGAGGGGATGTTGGGGGAGGCGACCTCTGCTTGTTTATTTGAAATGAATTAGACGCCGCTGCCCACCTTAACCAGAGCAGGGAGATCAATGTAGGCCCCCGGGGAGACGCTTAAAACCTGAAACAGGGGCTTCCCTGGTGGCGCAGTGATTGAGAGTCCGCCTGCCAATGCAGGGGACACGGGTTCGTGCCCCGGTCCGGGAAGATCCCACATGCCGCGGAGCGGCTGCGCCCGTGAGCCATGGCCGCTGAGCCTGCGCGTCCGGAGCCTGTGCTTCGCAACGGGAGAGGCCACAACAGCGAGAGACCTGCGTACCGCAAAAACAAACAAACAAAACCTGAAACACAGCCTCAGCCTGGCAGGGGATGTGGCAGAGGCAGTAACTAAAAATAGAGAAACTGGAAACCCTTTATTTACAGTGGCCAGCATTTCACAGGATGAAAGCACTTGACATATATGATTCATTCAATATTCATGTAGCATCCATAGGGTGGTTACAATTACAGTAAGTCCCCTACACACGAACGAGTTCCTGTCCGACAGAGCTGTCATAAGTCCAAAACAGCCTAGGTACCCAGCTAACACAGTCGGCTATATAGCACTGTACTGTAATAGGTATATAATGCTTTTCACACAAATAATACATAAAAAACAAGCACAAAAAATAAACATTTTAAATCTTACAGTACAGTACCTTGAAAAGTACAGTAGTACAGTACAACAGCTGGCATACAGAGGCACGTTCGCGTCTTTGAAAGTTCTCAGCTGGACGGCTCGTATGTAGGGGACTTACTCTATTCTCATTTCACAGCTGAGGATGGAGTGGCAAGGTGGCTTGTTAAGGTCACACTGAAGGTGACAGAGCCAGGTGCTGGAGGGGGTTCTCAGCCCCCATGCTGCCCCCGACCTCCCTGCCCAAATCAGGGACATGGGTGCCCTGCCTGGGGCTCCATCCCCTGGGCCCACAGCTCAGGCTCAGACACACAGTCCTCTCTGCTGTGGAGGCTTCACCTGCCTTCAAAGCCCTCCTGCCGGGAGGAAAACCCTCTAGGGAGCTGCTGGACGGGGGAGGTCTGGAATTCCAGGCAGAGAGCTTTGTACAGCCATCTCCCTCCTCCCTGGCTCTGGGGGGAGTGGGTGGTCCAAGCAAGCTGGGCTCAAAAGCAAGCCACGAATTGACTGTGTGAACCTGGGCAAATCACCTCATCACCTAGGCTCAGTCTCCTGACCTATAAAATTGGGAAGTATGAAACTACTCCTCGTTTTCATACATAAAGACTTCCTGAGAAAACATACTCAAAGGTGAATGCCTAAAAAAGCCAAACAATGGACTTTCCTGTTTGGGGCTGAAGGGGCAGTTCTGTTTCTGTGGAAATTAAACCAGGTTTCGGTGCACTTTTCTGCTTGCCATGCCCTATGGGTGCGATTCCTCCATCCCGATCCTGGCTTTATGGAATGCCATATCTTTAGCATGTTTTTAAACAAAAACTAATAACGTGTCAATTATGTCTTGCCTATTTGGCAAATCTTTGTCTATTTTTAGCCTTTCACAGATGTCTTTTAATTATGCACTTACCCATGATTACAAGCGTATTTCCAATGACTACTTGTGTAAAATTAGGGGGCAGATGCACCAAAACATTAAAACACTTGTGCAAACTCTATTACCCAGATGAAAATGGTTGTCCTGCCAAGACGGAGCTGTTGGCAGGCGGGTGGCAGTCCATTCACCAGCTGACGTGCTCAAGTCCGAATTCAACACATGGAAAATGTTTGGGGATGTTGATCCATAATGCACAACTACATAGGTTTTATAGAGTTCAAGGACCAACAGCCCGTACGTAAATCACGTGGTTGTCATGTGGACCAAACAAGATGAGGGTCAGAAAGGAACGAGAGCAGAGAGGGTGCTAAATAAATTCTAACTAGAGGATGAACTGGGTGACAGAGCAGAGCTTCATGGTGCCCTAAGCTACCACTGGGGTCCTTCGGGATTTCCTAACCTTTCCTTTGGGGGTGAGAGCCTGGGTGGTGGTGGAGACGGTAAGTGGGGGACAGAGGCCACCGAGGATGGCGGGCTATCGTGTGGCCCCGGGAAGTGTTGATGGCTCTGAGTCCCTCCACCTGAACTGGCTGCTCCAGAAGCAGGTTATTTGAGAGGCAGGAGGATGATGTGGTAGAAAAAATCTTCTGCATAAAATCAATCCTGGAATGCACATGGTTGCATGACAGAAAAATCAGTTTGACTCTGGTTTACTTTTTTTAATTTAATTTTTTAAATTGAGGTATAGTTCATTTACAATGTTGCGACTCTGGTCTATTCTTTTAAATAGCAGGTACTGTCATATGTTAAGTGGTCCCCCTGTGCCAGATACTGAGCCAGATGCCCCATGAACACTGTCTTGTTTGAGAGAGACCATGGGGCACCGTTGACAAGAATGCTGAGTTCTGAATCCTGGTTTCGCTACTTTTGACCTGTGTGTCCTTGGGTAAGTTGCTTAACATTTCCGTCTCTTAGTCTCCAGATGGTAACAGTTCCTGCTCCCAGAGCGTGGTAAGGATTAGATTAGTTATTACATGCTACTGGAACATCTTAGAACAGTGCCTGGCCCATAGTGTTTAATAAATATTTTACTATTATTCCACATATACAAATAATCAACAATAATATTTCCTTTAGTAACTGTGGGACAGGCAGTGCTACCTTCTTTCTACAGATGAGATGGACTTCAGACTTGAAGCCACGTCAAGCTAGTGAGCTGCGGAGCCAGCCTTACACCCACCTCTGACTGGTTCCTAAGTCTGGGATCTGGAAACACTGCCATGTTATTAGCCGAAAGCTCTACCCTCTGACTTAACCTGCCAGACATGGGTGGGTAGCTTCAAGTTGGAACAGGTAAGCCTGTGTGCAGACCCAGGGCCCATCCTGAGTGTTGGACATCGTGGTGAGACGCCAGCCTCTCATTGGCGAGTTCCTTCTGCCCTCGTGGAACATTTGTCTACTTCCAAGCATTCCAAGGCCTGCCCCCCACGAATCCACTAGTGCAATGCCCATTTCCTACAGAGTACAGTGATGGGCCTATGACTCTAAACTAAAGAAGAGGCCAAAGAACTTGAATTGAAACTTATTTTTTGAGTCTCAAGTTCAGGATAACTAACTTGAATGACGCTACATCACCTTTGCCCATATCGCTCCCCCCACATGTGATCATGAAATCAGCTGCAGTGTTGGCTCTTAGAAACTATATTCTTGTGTTCATTCAGTCACTGTCAACCGTGTACTGTGTCAGACACAGCGAAGACACAGAGATGAAACAAGGAAGGCGTCCGTTCTCGGGGGACGATAAGAGGTGAGACATACACTTAAGTCACAACAATCAGGGTAGGCAGGTGACATACAGAAGAGAGGTCTTGTGAGCTCAGCAAGAAGAAATCACTTCCACCTGGAAGAAAACACTAGGTAGTCCTTAACGGATGGCTCAGATATCACTTTTTTAGATTAAAACTATTTTTAATGAAAACTTTCTAAATACAAAAATAAAGAGTATAATGAACACGTCCATACTCATCCCCCTAGATTCACCAATTATCTTTAGAAATTGTTTTCTTGATTGAAGTACTTTAGGTGTTTTAAGACAAATCATTTTATAAATAAAGGATTGAAACTTTGAAATGAAATGAAACTCATGGCTTGAAACATGCCGTGTCACCTCCACATACTCTGCACGTGTCTTTAAAACATGGAGACATTTTCTCACAATGTCATTATCACACCTAACAAAATGAGCAATAATTCTGCGGTTTTATGTAACATCCAATCCGTAATCAATTTCCCCAGTTGTCTCAAAAATGCCTTCTTGCTGTTGGTTTGTCCTATCCAGGATTCAAACAAGCTTCACACATTCTATGGGATGGTTGAGTCTCTCTCAAGTCATCTTTACTGGAACTGCCCCCCAGCCCCTGCTTAGGTTTGTTTCATGCCACTGAGTTATCAGATCCAGAGTGGTGGTCCTGTGGAATGTTCTGCGTGCTGGAGTTTGCATCCTCGTGGTGGCTCACAACCTGCTGCTCTATCTACCTCTTCCTCATACATAGAACTAACTCTGCGGGGTCCACTACATTCAGGTTCATCTTTTCCTGGTAGGGATGCCTTATGGGGGTGACATGAGCTCTGTGTCACAACCTATCTGGAGGCCCAACTGTCCAGCGGCACCGCTTCAGTGATGCTAAGATAGATCTGGGTTCAGGTGATGCTGGTTTGATCCTTCCATCGATCATCTCCTCATCAACATTTCAACTAATGGTTCCATGAGGGGTCAATGTGCTAATTCCAGCATTCCTTCCACGCTTGTTAGTTGGGAGTTGAGAGAGTAAAGGATGAGAGCGAGAGAACACCAGAAAAAAATGCCCTGCATAATTCCACCAGGGCTGGGTAGTATCTGCATATACAGAAATGGTGCTTTCCCAAAGACATCGATGCAAGAACCTTGTTCAGCGTTTTCCACTGGCTGGATGCTAATGCTAGAATTAGTCAAGAAACCACAGTTGACACCTTGTGCGATATTTTCAATACTAGTAGAATATTTGCCCAGTGCTAGCACAGGACCCACTGTAGAGTTGTAACTCCTGCCTGAGTATGTCAGGGCCACTGGGCGAGCTAGCAGTGGACTTGGACTTGTGTATGCCCTTGGTCAAAGCGGTCGCCAACTTAGGCCCAGTGAAGAGGAGACACACATATGGCTATTTCAATTTTGTAAACTGAAAATATTTCTGCAGTGGAAATTCACTCCCCGCAATGGTAAATTGATCAAAATGATTTTCAGGTGGTAAAATGTTTGAGGGTGCTGAGCAAAACTTCAGGAAGGAAGACAGCCTTCTTGTGACAATGTGTTAAGTAAAATATAGACACATGCTTCCTGTGTCACCTACATTTGATTCTGCTGACATAGGCAAGCTTGAAATTTGTTAGGCAATTAGGCGGAAAATGGTATCATGATGATATTTAAATTCTTGTGATAATTACTAGCTTGTGAATAAAATTCTTTTATCGGGAGACAGCATGTACATTTATACTAAAAAAAAAAACCAACAACCACGGGCTTCCCTGATGGCGCAGTGGTTAAGAATCCGCCTGCCAATGCAGAGGACACGGGTTCGAGTCCTGGTCAGGGAAGATCCCACATGCTGTGGAGCAACTAAGCCCGTGCGTCACAACTACTGAGCCCGCGCACCGCAATTACTGAAGCCCGCGCGCCTAGAGCCCGTGTGCTGCAACAAGAGAAGCCACCGCCATGAGAAGCCAGCGCACCGTAACAAAGACTAGCCCCTGCTCACCACAGCTAGAGAAAGCCCGTGCTCAGCAACAAAGACCCAATGCAGCCAAAAATAAATAAAAAGAAAATAAATGAAAAAAAAAAAGCAAACAAAAAACACACAGTAGTGATAAGTAAAACATGCTACCCGTATGTCGAAACAAACAAAAAAACTACTGGTGTATTTGGTACCGATGGGACCATGGATCTTAATCTACTTTTAAGTTTCTATTTTTTTTGCACTGATTTTATTAAAAAATTAAATCATGAGTTCACTTCCTAATGGAGTCAGTTATGATTCTTCAGCACAGTAGTTCCTAAGCTTGCATTATCAAAGCTGGGAGTTTACAGCCAGTGTGAGGCCCAGTCCCAGCAGTTCTGACACGTGTAGGTCCAGCCTGGAGCCCCAGGATCTGCATTTTTAATTACTGCCCTGACCATGCTGATGCAGACAGGTCCATCAACCCCACTTCATGAAGACCCTTTCTTTCATTTGGCTGCATTTCTGGAGTATTACTTGCAAAAAGGATTAAAAGATAGTCCTGAAGACCTTGGGTATTTCTTCATATGAGTCCCTCGTAAATAACGCTTGTAGTTTTCCTGCCTGTGATCCTCTTGTCTTTAAAAGGAATGATTTTTTTTTTTGTCCTCCATACACGTGTCCCTCAAAACGACCCTGTGAGCTGAACAGAAACCTCATCTTCGTCCTCAGGAGGCTGAAGACGGAGGTGAAGAAACAGAAGCAACTGAACAGGGATTTGTGTCACATCGCTGACGGGAAGCCTTGTTCTCTCAAGCTGAGGCTCACAGGTGTCTTCCCAGATGCGCGTCTGTTCACGACCTGAATTGCTTTCAAAGGCACTAGCCATCATCAGTCCTTTTGAGCCGCCTCTCCAATGCTTATTATGCACAACTCAGAGGCGGAATTTGTAAACAGAAGGGAGGCTTGTGTAGAGAAGCACCTCTACCAGGCTTGAGGGGGCGGGGAGACATTCGGACTGAAAATGCTGGCTCTATTTTATGCTTGCAAACAGGAAATTGGAAAAGGTTAAAGACAGAAAGAAAGGAAAAGAAAAAAAAAAGGTCTTAGGTCCCTGACATTTTTTTTTTTCTTCGGTATGCGGGCCTCTCACTGTCGTGGCCTCTCCCGTTGCGGAGCACAGGCTCCGGACGCGCAGGCTCAGCGGCCATGGCTCACGGGCGCAGCCGCTCCGCGGCATGTGGGATCTTCCCGGACCGGGGCACGAACCCGTGTCCCCTGCATCGGCAGGCGGACTCTCAACCACTGCGCCACCAGGGAAGCCCCCCCTGACATTTTTTGGGTTAACTGTAATTATTGTGAGACATGGATGTCCGGCTAGAGGCACAGAGATCTAAAACTAACTTATAAAACTCTTTGTTGTAGGATTTGCCTATCACAGGGGAGCATGAATACTAATGATTACTAGCACTGGACCTAGTATTCCTTCCTACTCAAGGCTGGACACTCTGCCATGTGCTTTACATATAGTATATCTAGACCTGACAGTAGACATATTCCTTCCCATTTTATAGATGAAGAAACTGAGGCTCAGTGAGGTCTAAAGACTTGATCAAGACCGTACACCGAGTCAGACACTAATATTTAAAAACCAATTCTCTGGCTTTGAAATCTGGCTGAATCTACTGTGTTCCAAAGTATGTGAAGTAATGTAAATGAAACACTTGTGATGACATCTGTGAAAAACATAAAAATGATTAGAAAATTATGTATAAGTAATAAGTGATAAACAAGTAAAAGTAGATTATGGTAGGATTTTAGAACAGGATGCAGGTCTTAGAGATTGTAAACATAGCAGCAATAGAAAAAGAAACTAAAGTGAAGTGCTTTCAATAAATAAAGAGAAATAAAACTAGAAAAAGAACAGGGCACAGCGACCTGTGAGACAACTGACCATGTTAAGTGGTCAAAAAACACATAATTGGATTATCAGAAAAGGGATGGAAGAGAAAAAAATTTGAAATGAAAGATGGAAATTCCAAATTTGATGAAAACTATAAACCCAAGGATTCAAGAAAGTCACTCAACCTCATGTATGAAGAAAACCACATCAAGTTACATCATGATCAAATTGCTGAAAACTAGTGATAAAGAAAAAATCCCAAAAGCTGCTAAAAAAGATACATGATAGTTCTAGAAAAAAAATCATAGGGGAAATCTTTGTGATCCTGGCTTAGGCAAAAAAACATCTCTTAGAACTTAAAAGCACGTAAGCATGAAAGAAAAAATTGATAAATTAGACTTTTCCAAAGTTAAAAATTTCTGCACTTTAAAAGACACTATTAAAGAAATGAACACGTAAACCACAGACAGGGGAAAATGTTTGAAAAACATATATCTGATACGAGAGTATATAAATAACTTTTTCAATGCAATAAAAGAAGGCAAAAGTTCAACTTAACAAATACTTGAATGAAGAAGGTACTATATGGGGAGTATGAAAATACTGTATCTGGGCCTTCCCTGGTGGGCCAGTGGTTAAGACTCCGCACTTCCACTGCAGGGGGCAAGGCTTCCATCCCTGGTTGGGGCACTAAGATACCTCATGCCGCGTGGCACGGCCAAAAAAAAAAAAAAGAAAGAAAGAAAAAGAAAATATCCTACCAAGAGCAAAAAGAAAAAAAAAGGGAGAACTTTGCTTCAGTGTTTCTTGAATAATTCATTACTTTTTTGGAAAGGCAATCATGCTTTTTGCCCAGAAAACCTTGAAAGTGAATAATCTGGATTCATCTATAAGATGAGCAAAGGCAAAAAAGCCAAAAATACTTTTATGAAAGCAAGTTCCTGAATGATTTTATATTAAATAAGTTGAACTATATAACTTACTTACAGTAGTGCCTTGACACATAGTAAGCCCTCAATAAATGTCAGTTATTTTTATACCACGGCTTGATAATATATTATTATACAGACCCCCAAACCATCAAGAAATACTTATGTTTATTTAGAAGCTTGTGTGATTTGGGGCAAGATTTTTAAATCTCGCTGAGCCTCAGTTGCTTTATCTATAAAATGGGGCTAGGGATATGTTTCCTGCTTGCCTTAAAGGATCAAATGAAAATCATTTAAATAATATGTAAACTTTAAAGTACCATACCTAATAAAAATCTCTGTTAAGACCAAATAATAAAACCTAAAAATTTAGAACTGTCCATCTTCCAGACTATCCGCCTCCCTACTGGATAACTCATATGTCATCAGGTGGACTTCAGTGCAGTGTTTAGAGTGAAGTGTTTTTTTTAACATCTTTATTAGAGTATATTGCTTTACAATGTTGTGTTAGTTTCTGCTGTATAACAAAGTGAATCAGCTGTATGTATACATATATCCCCATATCCCCTCCCTCTTGAGTCTCCCTCCCACCCTCCCTATCCCACCCCTCTAGGTGGTCACAAAACACAGAGGTGATCTCCCTGTGTTATGCAGCTGTTTCCCACTAGCTATCTATTTTACACTTGGTAGTGTATATATGTCAATGCTATACTCTTACTTCGTCCCAGCTGACCCTTCCCCCTCCCTGTGTCCTCAAGTCCATTCTCTACATCTGCGTCTTTATTCCTGTCCTGTCCCTAGGTTCTTCAGAACCTTTTTTTTTTTTTTTTTAGATTCCATATATATCCGTTAGCATACGGTATTTGTTTTTCTCTTTCTGACTTACTGAGTCAAGATTTTTACATGCTAACGATGATATTGATTAGACCACATTAAGAAATGATAATAAGTTCTGGAAAAAAGCTAAGGAAACACCCAACATGATTTTCTTGGGTGTTGGTCCCTGGGTCTGATTGAAGAACTAGTCTTCATTCATGGCGTAGCCCATCCATCATCCTGGCACCCTGTTTCCATTACGTCACCCCCTCCTCTGGCCCACAGCACTTCTTACAGCACCAAACACAGTCCTTTGGGCCTTCTGTTTAATGCCTGCCTTCTAAATTAGATTTTGTGAATGCCTCAAGGGAAGGGGCTTTTTTTTTTATCTTTATATCTCCAGGACCCATCTCAGCACTTGGAACGTATTCTAATATGCAGTAGAGCTTTCTCTTCTTTTGAATGAATGAATCAATCAGAGAGAACCCAAATATAAGAAAATGCCTACTTATCCACTTCCCCCTAATATCCCGCTGCCATAAAGAGTAATCAGTTTAATTTACCAGGACTACAGTAAAAAGTTGCCATTTATACCAAAAGCCAGTGTTATTCTATGTACTGATTATCGATCCCTAGCCAGTACTATGTGGTCAACAAGGCACATTGATCTAATGTTTAATATTGTATTACATCTAAGATGTCCAAAATGAAATAATTTACTCCTTTTTTATTGCATGATTATTTCCCATATTTCAGGAAGTCTTTCCCCTTTAAGGGCTGCCAGTTTTCAGGAATAATAAGTGGTTAACTTAGCAGAGGTTCTCAGAGGAAACAAGGAGACCTGAGATTGAATTTTGCCCCATCTTCTTGCCTCCAGGTATGCACGCTTGTGTTTAAGGAGATTCAGGACAGGATTACTAAGAGAGAAAGGAAATCAAACACATTTAGGAAGCCAAAGTCACTTAAGGGTGCCACATAGTTTGTTGTTACTAAAAACATCTGTTTGAAGAAAAGAGGCCCCTTGGTATTCAGGAAGTCATGGGTTGAAGTCTCCCACCCGTTGGGTTGAACTGTTGGGTTTGGTCTCTTGGATTTCAAAGTTTCTTTGGCTCCTTAAGCCTTGAGTGATAACATTTCCTGTGATAAACTCAGCTCATCTCCTATGGTTAATTAACCAACCACAAATATTTCTGTGTCAGGCCAACTCCCTGGAGAGAAATGCAAGGCCAAAACATTTCCTCTTGTTAAGAACCAAGGATGGCCATGATCATGGCAGGGCCTCTTTTTTGAACACATTCGCAATTGGCTTTGGTTAAAGAAGTAAAAAGAGAAGCAACTCTCTCAACCATAAGGCACTTTAGCACAATGGGTACGCACACGCAGAGCTGGCAGTGAGACAGGCTTGGGTTCGAATCCAAGTCTCCCCAGATGGGGATCGTATGGTCACCATTCCACGCCTGGACTTCCTGTATGGAGACACAGATCTTTCGGATTCTTTTATTTCAACCCCAGACTCCCAAAAGGGGCTGGGAGGGAAGGAGAGAGAGAGGAAGAAAGGTCTGTTGTTTTTAAAAACGTTTTGGGGGCCACAGCCTCCTTGGAGAATCTGACGAAGCTACAGACACCTCCCCCTGCAAACACACTTATGTGCATACATGTCCAATTGTGTGTTCATTTTCAGGACGCTTCTTCCCCAAAACCCTCACAACGATTCATGGACCTCTGATTAAGAATCTTGGTTTAGACTATGTGACAAATGAGGTCAAAGCCTTGCGTTTTGTTTCCTTATGAGTCATTTCATTTCACAGAGAGGAAAGTCTGTTTTCCGGCCAAAGACCACATCAGTAACCCTGGTCAGCGAATATAGTTGCTGACAACGAGGGAGCTAGATGAGAGGATGAAAACTCAGGCCACTATCACCACGGCTTCAAATGCAAGTCCAAGTCCACCCCACTCCACCCCCAAATAAGCATTCCGTCTCCCTATATAACTGTCGTTCCTCGGAAGGACTAGGAAAGGATACTCTTTGGCTGAGTGATGCAGTTCAGAATGACTTTGCAAGCTACATGTTATTTTGTTTTTAATCATAGCCCTCTGGGATGTTAAAAAAAGGAAACTAAAATGGCCAGTTTGAAATAGAGTTAACACAGTGAAATATTATGCAGCTTCAAAAATGATCCCTGTGAAGACATGTAGCCATGGGAAAGATGCTTATGTTAAGATGAAAAAAAGAAAGCAAGGAAAAAGCCTCCAGAATCCAAAGGTCTCTGTCCCTTATGATTCCAGCAATGAGAAGCTGCATCGTATGAACCAAGACAAGCAAGTCTTGGGTAGAAATCAGAGGTTAGTGGAATTATTGATGGCTCATATCTATTTCCAAAAATTTTTTGTATTATATGATTCTTATAGTTTTAAAGAAAGGAGGTAAATGATAAATCTGTACGAAATCAGCCTATTCTTCCAAATGGCTGTGGCGGATCTCCTGTTTCTAAGTGGCCCGGCCCTTTCTGTGGCTTCCCTGTGAGCAGGTGAAGAAGGAAGGCCCCCGGCGGACCTGGTCAGAGCTCCGCAGACCTCACGGAGCACAAAACCCCAGGCTGCAACTGGAAGAGCGGAGAGAGCGCATCCTTATTCCTAGGCTTGGGTCCTCGTCATCCGAGTCTGGGCTGACAGGGAGACTGGTTCCTGCAAACAGCATGAGGGATTTCACGTCTAAATGTACGTGACCTTCTGCTTTTTAGATTCCCCCCATCCACAAGCAGAGTCAGAACTAAAGGACACACCCAGGTGACAGACCACTCCCCTGCCAAGCTGGAAATAGACACAGGGTCCCCGCAGGGTCCGCATGGGTCCTGGGAGTTTAGCTACTCTCACAACAGCCACCAAGAGAAAATTGCCAAGGATCTTCCTGCAGTGCAGCCAGCTGGGGGGTGGGGCGGGGCAGCAGCAGCTTCATCAATAAGGACTTGACCTTCTTAAGGTCATGGTCAGCGCACTAGTCATTAGCATGGAGGCTCCACAGCCCAGCTCTGACCTCAGGCCTGGCTCACGTCCCTCAGGCGAGCTCCTAACCGCCTCCCTCTCATCTCTGCAGCCCTGCAGCTCGGGGGTCGTGAACCGCGAGAGCCGCCATCACCGCATCCTGCACATGTGGCTTTTCCTTCCCAAAGCGCTCAGCACAGGCAGGGCTGCCCTCCTTCTGCAGCTCCTCCACCGAGGCTCTGCTGGCCCCTAGAGAGATGAGTGGCTACCTCGTCTGATGGCCCCGAAGCCCGTGGCAGGACCTGGGGGACAGCCCCGTCACAGACAGATCAGATAGGGGTGGGCACAGCGGGTGCACATCTGACCTCACAGAGACTCTCGTTTCTGCTCCCTCGGGGCCTCGCGTGAGTCTGGCTTAGCGCACGTGGATGTGGATGCCAGGGTGTGGCACCCTGACAGCCTTGACCCGGGGCAGAGGCTGGAATAAGACATCCCAGCAGCGGCCTGCGTGGATAGAGAAGTAGGATCAGATAGGCCACCTCAAAGGCCTGATTCCCTTGAGCTCCCCACCCCCAACCTCAGACCCAACCCTGGAGAAAGGGGGAGGGTACTGAGCTCACTGGGGGTTTTTCCACTACCCAGCAGAAACAAAGATGCTCAGACTAGATGTTTCGTTTTTGCACACTGAGTGTGGCTGAGATTCATACCCTCCCACATGGGTCCACACTCTGCCCTGACCCCCCCCTGAGCCCACCAGACATCCTTCCAGAGGCAGCAACACCTTCATCATAAACTTGCTGAACCCGTGCTGCTACCGTCTGTGAAGCTGGTGTCCTTGTCAACAATTTCAGAGGTTCCCCTTAGCGTCATTGTTCTCACAAGCAGGACATTCTTCTTCTTCTCTATTTGAGGGTGAGGGGATAATAAATGAGCCAAATACTGATTCCTGAGTGTTCCCAGGCTGTGCGGCCTTGGGAAAGTAAAAGAGAGTAAAGCAAGGAAACAAACTCAGCACCGCGCTGTCCTCCCCTTAGGTTGGCAAGCGCAGCACGGGAAAGCTTCAAGGCAGTCTTCAGGCCAGACAGACGGAAGTGAAGAGTGACGAGGGCCAGCCCGAGGGCCAGGCCAGTCACCGATGATCTGTGTGACCTCGTGAACGGTACTCTGCTCTCTGGGTGTGTGGCTGGGAGTTGGTGATACAACTGGGGTGTGTAAATGGGACCTGGGATGGAGACCGTGCCACCCAGCTTGAAGCCCAAAGTCCTTTCTCTTAAGCTCCCTGCTGGGCTCCATGGAGGGAGCCTCTAGCCAGGCCCGGGTGGAGGGGAACGGCCATAAGAAGCTCACGAGATTTTAGAGCTGGACCTTCGAGGTCCCACAGGATCTCTCCCTGGGTAGATGGGCATTTCCGGCAGAGAAGAGGATTTAACAAAAGCTCTGAGTTGTGGTGGGCCCAGTGAGCCTGGAGGTGGACGCCAGGAGAGGGGACGGAGACCCAGACGGTCTGGTCTCTGTTCTCAGTCATCGAGAGGAGTCAACAGAGATTTTACCCTGACTGGTGACAGGGCCACGTTTGACCTTTAGAAAGACCTCACTGGCCACATGCAGGATGGACTGGCGTGGAAGAGACTGGAAGCAGACAGATGAGCTCCCAGGATGTGCAATCATCCAGGCTAGAGTAGGGGGGACCTGAGCTAAAGCGATGGAGACCTGGGGGCGCATTTGAGAAAGGAGAAGTCAGTGTGATCACGGTGCTGCCCTCACACAGGGAAGCCTGGGGAGCTCCGGCCGTCCTCTGCCTTTGCTACGACTCCTGCTTCCCCTGCACTTCAGGGCTCCTTTGTAGGAACACTCCACACTCCTCCCGGAGATGCCAGGGGAGCTGGTCACCTAAGCAGGAGATGGGAGGAAGGGCTGGCAGGGCTCCCAGGGATTTCAGACCCGGCCTGTCCTGCAGAGTGTGGAGTCAGTCCAAGGAACACCAGCCCCCGAGGACGGGCGGGCCTGGCACCTCCATCCTCCCCTCTGACTTGCCCACAGCCCCAGTCCCAGCCCCGTGCTCCCGCAAACACGCCGGGCCCGGCTCTGGGTGGGAGAGTGGTGGTAGGTGCTCTCGGCCCTCCCGAGACCCACTCAGAGCAGAAGAAGACATGTCTTGCCATTTGATGACAGAAAACATTGTGCGGTAGAAAGTATGAAGGACTTTGGGGAGGAGGTGCTCCAGCGACTAGATTTCTCCAGAATGGAAGAGGCCTGGAGATCTCTTTACGGGGCAGAATGGATTCATTCACTTTTGTTGCAAATGCAATTTGTTGTGCTGGGTGGTTTCTTGGTGTTGTTGACAAGTGTGTGTGTGTCTGTGTGTGCGTGTGTGTGTGAGCACACCTACATCAACAAGCCCCTTGCCTGCAACAGATTTTCTTTTTCGTCTTTCTAGTATAAAATTCTTAAAACAGGGTCCAAAAAGGACTACCGCACCAAATGCTGCATGCCGGCAAGTTCCAGCCTCCTGAGGCTAAAACCTCAAGGCGTCCCGTCTCAGGGGTGGGAGATGGGGGCGCGCTCGTCCGTCACAGGGCCCCACGGAGCAGCAATCACCACACTGGAAACATCTTTTGAGCACCTGCTCAGGGGAGATTGGCTAGGGGCCCCTCCCACCTACAATGAACTGAAAGTATTTAACCAAGAGAATTCAGCAAAGACCTTAAATATAAAACTTCTGACAATATTATACACCTGGACAAAACCAGCTCCTGAGGCCCGTGTTTTTTTTTTTGTTTTTTGTTTTTGCGGTACGCGGGCCTCTCAGTGCTGTGGCCTCTCCCGTTGCGGAGCACAGGCTCCAGACGCGCAGGCTCAGCGGCCATGGCTCACGGGCCCAGCCGCTCCGCGGCATGTGGGATCTTCCCAGACCAGGGCACGAACCCGTGTCCCCTGCATCGGCAGGCGGACTCTCAACCACTGCGCCACCAGGGAAGCCCCTGAGGCCCGTGTTTCTCTCCAGTCCTTCTTACACCTTTCCCTTCCCTTCATTGTCAAGGGCCTTTCCCATCAACAGGATGAGAAGGGCCACACGTGGTGACGGTGACGCTTTCACAGGCAGGCAGCCCCCGCGGCAGTTCTGATGGCACACGAACAGACGGGAGGAGGGCAGGGCGCACATCACGAGAGGGTGGCTTTCTCTGCAGGCTGCAAGTAGAGGTTCCACGCGCCAGGATGAATGTGGCGGAGCCATTTGCACGGATGTGGCAAACGCCGAGTTGCACCCACCTCGGTCCACCTGCGTGTCCCTCAAGGGGCCTCGAGGAGAAAGGTGTTAAACCCTCCCGACGCCACCAAAGTGTGACCCTCCTATGAGCAAACTCTTGTGCAAGCAAATGAGATCCTCCTGAAGACCAGAAGGAGCGAGCCAGTCACAGGGCCTGTCCCCTCGGCGCTGGGCCAGGAGCCTCTCTGGGGGTGTTATTTTCGCTTCCCGTTTGCGAGTTCTCAGAGGGCACTTGTCTTGGTGACAATGGGGCGTGGAGGACCCTGGGAAGCTCCATCTGACCAGGAGGGGAGGGTGGGAGTGGGCGCCTCTCACTGACTGCCCAGGTGGGAGCAGCCTCAGCGGGGGTCAGGCCGCGGCAGGAACATGGGCTCGCTGAGCCCCATCCTTCCTCCACACCTGTGACAGAGCCACCGGGCCCGGTTGTCAGGGGCGACATCTGCAATCTCAGCTTTGACGGCTGGGAGCCACAGCACTGTGTCCTGCACTGAGCCCCGGTCCCCTCTAGGAAGCGTCTCCGCCCACACTTCTAGGTGACAAGAGTGGCAAAGGCCTCCCCTGCGGGGGCCACCTTGCCTCATTCTTGGAGCAGGTCCCAGGAGTACACAGAAAAGCCACCTTCACCCCTTGGAAGTCAAACAGAAGCCAATCCTTCCTGTGCCAGCAGCCCCAAACCTTCCTGAAATCTGATGAAAGCTGTAAACGATCTTTGCTCAAGACCTGTCCATTCCACAAAAGCTTGCATGCAAGTTCAAGGAGGTCATAGGCTCCATGAAACTCAGCAGGGGTCCATGATCTCCAAGACTTAGGTCGCCAGCTGCAGCAACAGGTGCAGAGACACGCCTGCTGTGGGGAGAGGGTCTCCATCCAGGGCCCTGCACCCCTCCTTTTTCCCTGCCACAAAGCACACAGCAGGACCACCGGATCCCTGGGCATCTTCTGCCAGGCTTGGGACTCAGGAGAGCCCAGGAGGCAGGTTAGTCTCTACTCGGTCCTGCTCAGCAAAGCCCAGATACAGACAAGGCACAGATCTGTACTTTGGCACTGAGATATTATGCCTCTCAGGCAGCCATGTGCTGGAGTCAGCTCACACTGGTTTGTAAGAGCCAATTGTTAAATTTGGGGGGTATTTGTGAGCTGTTTGTTAAGTACATTGTTATTCAAAATTAAAATGTACGAAATTAAAATTACATAAAATATAATTAAATGACATTAAAAATGGAGGTAATACACACTCAAACCTCATCACTTCCTAGATACTTTACTCTTGTCTCTGCCCCTGAAGGTACTTATATCAGTAGTATCTGTAGGGTGGACACAGTATAACTGTGTGCTACGTCGCCTCTTTCCAGCCTCCCAGCTTTGCGTTCAGCCAAGTCATGCTGGCGGCTTGAAATCAGCTACGGCGAGAGTGTTTACACCACAGGAATAGGCAAGGGCTATACATCTGGGCTTGATCTGTTACGCTGATCTTCCCAACTTAAGACAGTGATGGAGAAAATGTTGATAATGTTGATTTCATTTAAAACTATTTGTAGCTGTGAATAGCACCCCCCAAAATGGGGAAAATTTTTAAAGTAATAAAAAACTATTTTCCAATTTAGTAAAGAAGTGGGTCACCACACAGACTAACAAGTGCGGTTCCGACACGTCTTTGTGGTTTCAGTCTGATCTTACTTCTTGGCATAAATGAAAATATCAGTGAAGTTCACGTGCATCGATGGCAACCATAGCTTGACTTTGGATACAAGGGTTTGGCAAAAGTCCACAAAAGCATTCTGTGGAGAATCAATGGGCTATATGGTATTTATAAGAAAGGGATTGTATATATTAATGTTTGTAAATTATGCATCATACATCCTTCATACCAGTAAAACTGATGATTAACTTATACGTGTGAATGTTTGCTTCCCGGAAAGCTGGTAGTTCAGCATGTGACAGCACATCCCTGCTGTCAGTCCCAAAGACTCCTATCTTAACCTGACACATCCCTGACAGCACTGACAGGTGCCAGGGAGTCTGCCAGACCGACCGACAGAAAGACAGACGGACACTACAAAATAGAAATGGCTCTCATTAGGAAAAGGAGACTTCAGCCTTTCCCATAAAGCCGCCCAAATAAAATCATAAAATGGCTCATTACTTTTGGTCCTATCTTCAAATGCAATACTTTTTTATTTTTTAATATTTATTTATTTTATTTTGCTGTGCCGGGTCTTAGTTGCGGCACGTGGGATCTTCGTTGCTGTGTTCAGGATCTTCGTTGCAGCATGTGGGATCCTTGGTTGTGGCATGTAGCCTCTTAATTGCGGCATGCATGTGGGATCTAGTTCCCCGACCAGGGATTAAACCCGGGCCCCCTGCATTGGGAGTACGGAGTCTTAACCACTGGACCACCAGGGAAGTCCCCAAGTGCAATAATTTTTTTAAAAAAAATGAATTTATTTTTGAAAAGTCCCATTTACTTTAGAAATGGTAGGAATAAAAAGAATCTTACCATGAAATAATTTTATATAATCTCTGTAACAATAGAGGCTAGAATAACTGTAAAAACAGACAGTTGAAACAGGCTATTTGTCTAACTACAATAGACTCACAGCTGGATATCTCCCAATAGGTTGGTCTACGCTTTGTACACAGAAAGGGAGCTAATTCTTATTGAGTACCCTCACCACACAGCAGGCTCTTTCCAGAACACTGTCCTGTTTTTGTTTACTTATTTATTTATTTCCTGATGTTTCCAAAAAGATTTGGGGCCACTTATAAAAATAAATATGAAATAACAGGAGAGAAAAGTAGACAAAGAAATCAGACCAAAGGGTAAGTTAGGGCAGGAAAACAAATTTGACAGTAAGGCAGGTACACAGAAATACAGACCCTGAGATGGGGCTCCCCAGCTGCTAATATGGTTAGATGGAAATTCGGCTCTAAGTGTCCTGGAGTCTGAAGCAGCGGGTGGGAAATGACCCGTTGGAAGAGTTGGTGTCTCCCGGGTCTGGAGTCTGAGAGGAATTCTCCCGAGGCTCCTTTTAGGGAGGTGCTGAGTGCCGTGGTGGGCGGCGGTCTCAACAGCGTTGCAGCAATGATGCCACAGTGAAGGGCCTGCCTTGTTTCTTACAGGCGCCTTTAGTATGAGCCAAGCACAGTGTGTCCTTGCCAAGCTGGGTTCACGGGCCTGATTCAGGAATGTGGTTCCCTAAACAGCCCAGGCACTGAGATCCAGACACACAGCTCTCGGCCCAATAAGCTCGACACAGGGGGAGCACCCAAGGCACCTAGATTCGTGTTTCTCAATCTTATTAAACCCATTTCCTCTTTTGAGAAACCAAATCACACTCTCCCTTTTCAAGATTTCAAGATAAATGTTGTGCGTACAAATAAATCTAAGAAGTTACAAATGTGAAATGTGCCTTTTCAAATTACAAGGACTCCTCTTACAAGGAGAATTGATTCTTCCATGAAGCCCTGAATAGAATCTAGATGGAAATATTGTGTCCTCCTCAGCTTCAATTCACCAAAGAATTAGGGCTTTGGAGTTTAATTCTTATAACACTGTGATGTGCTATTATCAACAAATAAAGAAATGAGACTTAAGGGTATAAGTCCCCTACTGAGATAGGTGAGGCTGCCAGTATAGCGTGAGGTCAAACAGTTGTTATTTCAGGAAGACATTTGGTGACATGCCTGAGGTGCGACAGCCAGGAAGTGGCAGGACTGAACCTTGAACTTGGGCCCTTGGGAAGCCCAGGCATCCAACCTCTCAGCTGTAGGACCCCTCGGCCACGGCTGCTTTGTCTCTCTCCTATGCCCAAGTCCCTTCCCCTGCCTTGTACATACAGCACACTGAGATAAAATTAAATTATCCTTCCTAACCATCGGACTTGGTGAGTCCAAATATTTTGGGGTGGACAGATCCTTTTGGGAATCTGATGAAAGCTATAAATGCTCTTTGTAGAAGAATTCACGCGTCCACAAAGTTCAGGGAGCTCACAGGTCCCGTGAAACTTAAGAGCGGTCTGTGGTCTCGAGGTCAGAACTCCTGACTTAATTCATTAAACACAGAGCATCTCATATCCGTGCAGACATGTGAATATATTCGACCATCCCCTGCAGCTGAGCGATCCTGAGAGGGTGAGCCTCTTTGAATTCTGTACCCTCGGAGCCCCACTTGCCTCACCCTGGTCCCGGTGCAGCAGCCCAGGTAACAAGGTGTGCAAAGAGGTCAGCAGAGAGTGGCCTTGACAAGGCACCTGAGATAATCTCTTTCTACCCCATGGTTTTGGGAAGCATCAGGCCTTTGGTGAGGGGGCATGCACAAGCCACACAGTGGCCCATGGGGAGCTGAGGGGCCATGGCAGAGCCTCCATGCTCCAATGATCTTGTTCAATTTAGTTCTCTCTTCTGTACCTGGAGCTGGGTGCAACTGTTTCCCCTTTACAGAGAGCTAGGTCATTTGCTCAACCCTCCCAGATCCCCCATAAGTGGCAGAGCCAGGTCCCAGTGCAGGATTGGCTGACCCCAAGGTCCAGCACCTTCCTCTGGTCCACTCTGCCTTGCAGGAGCAGAACATGCTGAAGACCTAGTGACACCCATCTCCTTCTGCAAGGGCCCCCATTAAAGCCCTGGTGTGGCCATGGTCCCGGAGTCCACTGTGACTAAGGGTGATCGTGAAATCTCACATGCTTTTCCCCCTTCCAGCTTTCTTCCTCATGTCTTAAGCTTATTTGCCTTCAAGAACGTGTCCTTGTTTCTGTCCCTCAAGAACCACTCCACAGGGAATCCACCCTGTGCTGGGCACGTTCTGGGTGCTGGGACTCAGAGGGAAGGGAGGAAGGGCCTGGTCCCTGTCCTGGAGGAGCGCAGGTCCAGAGGGGCAGCACACCAGCAAGCAAATAGCCCTAAGCATGTGCTGGAGGCCATGGGGACACAGGGATGGGTCTGGGCACTGGTGACAGAAGAGAAGACATTGGTCTTCCGATCCTGAGAATCAGGACAAGCGGGACTTGCCTGGATGAGGGGTGGGGGGCCCAGCAGGAGTGCGGACCTGTGGAGGAGGTCCAGGAGCAGTGAGGGAGCAGGGGACATGACAGGGAAGGTAATCTCCGCTCTTTAATTTTGGTCTTCATCTAAGTGATGTGATTTTCATCTAAACGCTATCACCCCACAGCTTCATAATTCTTTCTTCTTTCTCATCTGCTTCCGCAGCGTTTCTCTAATCTGGCTGAGATATCACCTTCAAACAAGGGCACACCTGCTCTGCCGGGCCTGTGGGGTGTGCGTGCGTGCGTGCGTGCGTGCGTGCGTGTGTGTGTGTGTGTGTGTGTGTGTGTGTTGGGGAGGTCAGGCTTCTCTGTCTCCCTGGTACCTTTCCAAACACCTGCCCCTTACAAGCAAGGATGCTGCCCCTAGTGGTCTCATCTGGATACTGCAGATTCTAGGGCAGTGCAGGAGCTGGCTCTTCAAGAGTCCCGGTTCCGCTCTGCGTCCCTCTGGAGATGCTCCGCTCACGGGAGAGCGTCGGCCAGCACAGCTCACTGCTGCTCGGCTGACCACAGATTCTGTGGGGATGGCTGAGCTCAGGATGGCAGAGTTCAGCGGGTATTCCATGCTGGGTCTGGGCCCTCCCTGGCCTCCATGCTCGGCCTCCTACTTCCTCACTGGTGAGGGGCCAGTTGTGGGTAGCTAGGCATGTGCTGGGGGCCCAGGAGCCTGAACCAGCGCAGTGAGCTCTGCTAGGAGACAGAGGTGGGGTGTCGGCCCTAAGTCCCCTGACACAGAGTGAGGGCTCAAAAAATGTGTGCTGCATGAAAAAATAAATGAATCATGAGAAATACTATGAAGAGAGGGAAATAAGGAGCTTTCTGGGAATAAGGTGGGGAGCTCCAAGGCGATAGAGACTTCTATCCAAGAGGATAGAGACTTCCCATACATCCTTCACCCAGCTTCCCCTAATGTTGGCTTCTTTCCTAACCATGGTACATTTGTCAGAACTAAGAAAGGCACAATGATAGTCATTAGACTCCAGACTTTATTTAGACTTCACCTGTTTTTCACTGATGACTTTGAGGTTGTTGTTGGTCCGGAATCCAATCCAGCCCGGATATGAATTCTGGATTTAGTTGTCATGTCTCCTTCCTCTCCTCTGATGTGTGACGGTTTCCCCATCTTTACTCATTTGTCATGACCTTGACAATCTAGAAGGTCAAATAGTCTGTAGACTGTCCCTCAATTTGGGTTTGTCTGACGTTTTCTTATGACTAGACTGGGATTATGGGTTTGGGGGAAGAATAGCACACAGGTGAAGTACTTTTCTCCTTGCAGACAAAGTTACGCAATAAATACAATATGACTTGTCCCTGGAGATGTTAACTTTGTGGCCAGGATTCTCCACTATAGTGTTACTGTTTTTTGCTTTCCATACATTCTACTAAGTCCAGTTCTCACTTAAGCTGAGGGGAATCAAGCTCCCTTCCAGGAGGGAGGACTATCAACATATATTATATGGAATTCTCTATAACTACGGAAACGCGGTGATAACTCTTTAGTTCATTGGTAATGTGGGCAGTTGAGGCTAAACACAGCGGTGAACACAGTTAGGAAATGACTAGAAAAGTTGTCAAAATCCTAGAATGTTTAAAATCCTTTCAAAATATGTTGTCAACTGTTCTTTCCTTTTCACAGTTGGCCAAATAGATCTCTTAGCCCAAAAGGCCATCGTTAAACCTATTCCATCACCCTACCCCCACATGTCTGAAAAATGGAAAACCTTATTTAAAAAAAAGAAAAAAACCCAAAATGAAACAAAAGCAACAGCCAATCGTTGACCTTGAGCCAGACGCTCCCATGCGTCACCGCTGGCCTCCATCAGCTCTGCACCATGGTACCTTTACTCTCGCTTATAGGGAAGCTCTTGCCTGGAGCCCACAGCTGCCGTGAGTGCCCACGCATCTCGCCACCACCCGGTCCAGCCTCCTCCTCTCTTTCCTCTGTGGCACATTTACCACCTTTTCCAGCTTAGAAAGCCTGAGAAACAGAATCTACCCTGGATGGATGAACTTTTATAAATCAAACAACTCTCTAAAACAGAAATGAACAAACAACAGGGCAATCTGTTCATAGCTGCGGCTCGGATCCTAAGAATGTCTTCTCTCTCCGCCCATAACCCCCATAGCAATGTTCCTGCCCGGTCTCCCACCCACAGGCCTCCGGGCACTGTTGGCACCATTTGAGGAAATGAGACGGTCGGGAAGGCAGAAGATGCATCTTACCTTGGCAATGCTCAGCGGCCGCTCACCATAGCTCTTCAGATCCCCGCGCCTTGTGGGGCAGTGTCCTTCCAGCTACAGCCAGCAGCTCGGAAGCAATCCCAAAACAGGAGCCCATCCCAGGTGTCTCAATCCGTTCAGTAGCTCGTAGCTTCCTGCTGACGATGGCAATCACCCGGCCGAGGTGGCAGGCTCCCCGGTCTGTGGTCACAGCTGCCCCCAAGGAGCCCCGCCCCTCCCGCCAAGCCCTTCAAAAGCTTCCGTGGGCTCACTGGGTCCAGGAAAAGCCTGCGAGGAAGGCCCACAAGCAGCTGGTCTTTCTCTGGGCCTGGGCCGCATCGGTAACAATGCCCCTAGGCCACTGGGAAATTTTCTCATGGGGTTTTGATTGAACAACACAGATGTTGTTTTTCCTGCAGCAAAGCCTGGCAGAGTTAGTAACCTCCAAGCTAACTCGGCAAGGTATTTCGCTCTGCTTTGCAGTGTTTGTCTTCAAGGCAAGAAGGAGCCTGGGCTCTGCTGCCTTGTGCCGTCTGGGTGGGCAGGGTGGCCATTCTCCCAGGCTTGCTGGATTTTTCTTGTCTTCCAGATAGTCCTGACAATACCTAGCCCATGGGATACTAAGAGCACAAACGACAGAATGAGTGAGAGGCGGCACAGAATCAGCTAATTCCCTCGTTTCTAGCACCCTAGCCAGTCCTTGATTTTGATCTCAGAGCCTCTTCAATTGTGCTATTTCACTCAGCTGTGAAAACTCAGAGGAACCGAGAATGATGCGGGTGATGGGGAAGGACCCTAACACCCAGAGTGGTGAGGTGCTGTCCTGTACCACATTGGCAGAGGGACCGATGGGACCAAGAAGGTTGCTGAGATGACCTCTGGAGACTTTGCTGGTCCAGCCAGACATGGTGAGCCACTGGACACCTGCTTTCTGACGCACAGACAAAAGGGAGCCAATGGGTGGCTTCCTCTCCTGCCTTTATGTCTGGGAACCTCAGTGAGGGTGCGGCAGGGATAGAATTTAGACAGATCTTCTTCTACTCCTGCCCTGGGACCACAGTCCAGAATTTCAGCTTCCTTATGGCGTTTCTCTCCTTGGATTGTAGGACTAAGACAGTAATTCTCTGCGAGTTCCCGGTAGGAAAGAGCTTTTTGACAGATGTTCATGGCATCAGCAGCAGAAACATGGAGTTCGTGGGTTCTAAGGCTCCTTGCAAACAGTCTGCTTCATTTCTCCCAAAAGGTTTTTTGTGAGAATAAATGGATTAATATATAAAAAGTCTCTATTACAGTACTTAGCACGTAGTGAGCTCCAGATAACTGGTAGCTGATGTGACTATGCCTAATCTAAGTCCCAAATCTGATCTTTTAAAAAAAACTGCTTTGTCTTCTTCTATCCTTGAGAGCAAAGGGACCAGAACAGGGCCCAGAACCAGCTGTGCTCACTGAATCACAGGTGTTATTATTTTTGTATTCACTTCCTGACACCTGAGAGTTGGACCTAAACATTTAAACACAAGTTCAAGGACTCCCAAGCTTATGATTTAAAAGTTACTGTTTGAGATGAGATGATTCAGTCTTGTTATTTCAATTCAGTTAACACAACAGACTTTGGTGATTGTTCGCCCTAAGCACACACCAGACGCTGGGGATACAGATATAATAGGCACGGCTCTCCTCTGAGGGACTCAGTCTAAGGAGCCTGGGAAGGGGTCTGGTAGACAGACAAGTATCATGGGATGTGGTAAGTGCAGCCATAGACGCCTCAACAAGGCACATTATTAGAACAGAGGCAGGAACAATAACTCCATCAGGGATTATTGGGGGATGTTACCAAGGGGACGGCCTTGAACATGGTTTATCACTAAGGATCCTGCAAATTCTCAGAGGCAGACACCTGGGTTGAGTCTTTTACTAACCGAAGGTCCAGTGACGCTGCCTGAATTACATCTAATTTTTTTTTTTAATCTGTGGGGTTTGAATCTGTGGGTTTTGAAGAACTTTTATAGACTTGGACCCAAGGATACAGAGAGTACAGCAGGGAGCAGGAAATCTACCTTTCTAAAGAGAAAATCCATTTCCTCAAACTCAGACTGATCTATTCAAGGTGAGGGTGAGAGGGGATGTGAGAAGTTTGCAGGGCAGGGAGTTCAGGTAAGCTGGTTTTTACATGATCTGGGGAAAAAAAAAACCTTCACCTTTCTGTCCACCCCCAACAGACAGGGGTCGGAAAAAAACCCGAAAATGTATTCCAGCAGCCACTCAGAAAAGAACAAGGAAATGACCTTGCTCTTGAGTTTCAGTTGTTTAAGCAGAAGTGAAAGTTACTTTCTGCTGCTTTCATCCTGACAGTCATAGAATCCATGCAAAAGGCAGGGGGAGGTAGGGGGCGAGGCAGGGCAGAAGGTGGGCAGCAGCGAGATGTGTTAGGTGAGGCTAGGGGTGTCCTTAGCAGAAACATTTGTTAGAGCACCCTGGAGAGGGCTCCCCGGGCTGCGCTGAGATTAAACCCCAGCTGTGAAACCCCCAGCTCGGTGTTCAGCCTGGCTGGCTCCCCCATTTATTTTTGCACATTTAAAGTGATTTATGCAAAATTCGGAGCTATCCTTCTATGTGTTTGCACCAGCCTTCTGACATCAGTACATTTCTGAAAAAATCAAAAGCTGTGGGCAATAGAATATTTGAAAGGAAGAAACATTGAAATAATCCAGTCCAAGATTCCCTTAGGAATGGTGGTATGAGAAGCTGGTCAATTTCCCCTTGAAAAAAACAAGTGTAAAAACCAGATAAAGTTGTTAAAACCAACCATTTAAAGGCACTGGAACATGACCAAAGGCAGAATAACAAATTGAGAAGTGTTTAATCTTGAAAAACTGCTCTTGCGGCACAAATTGAGAAGTGTTTAATCTTGAAAAACTGCTCTTGCGTCAGAATGGCCATGAGTCTGTGGTCTTCTTGCGTGGAGTTTCTATCCCTCACTCCCACGCCTTAGATTGGGTGATGAGAACCACAGCTCTACTCGTGGGAATGATGGACTTGTTTGAGGGCTGTTAGTGAAAACCAACAGCCAGGTGGAGGTGACAGATCTGATCTGGAATGGGGAGGTGAAAACCTGCCGTTTATGGGTTAAAAGGTCATGGAATCAGTTCAAGACCAAAGTGAAAAACTGCAGCTTTTCTGGCTTGAGAATATAACTTCTGTCCAGAGTGGCCTGCAGATCACCCAGGAATGTAATGGGGGTAAATCCTGGAAGTAAGTTAAGAGAGCCCCCAAAGGGCTGAAATAATAAACTCCCCACATGTCCCTCACTGACTCCTAAAATACACACGAGGGCTTCCCTGGTGGCGCAGTGGTTGAGGGTCCGCCTGCCGATGCAGGGGACACGGGTTCGTGCCCCGGTCCGGGAAGATCCCACATGCCGTGGAGCGGCTGCGCCCGTGAGCCATGGCCGCTGAGCCTGAGCGTCCGGAGCCTGTGCTCCACAACGGGAGAGGCCGCAACAGTGAGAGGCCCGTGTACCGCAAAAAAAAAAAAACAACACACGAGTCACAGAGACCAGAAAGAGTCCAGCAAAAAATGAAAACCAAAGGAAACCTAAGGACTTACTGTAGATTTGAATTTGTTCCTCCAGCCATACACAGCTTGGGCAGCTGAAGGTAGAAGGCTCACATGTTCAAGGTTGCTGAGCGTAACCTCTCTCCAAATTAAATAGTGCACAAAAAGGGAATACCCTTAGGGAGCCAGACTAAAAAACAAAGTAAATTACTAAAAGTAAAAACTACACGGTGATATCAATGGCTGCACACCATGGAGGAGACCACCTTTGCAATTCAAGTGCAGAAAAGTTAATAAAGCAAAACACACCTTTCAGCCAAATGAAACAGAATTCAGATATAAAACAATTCACGGCAATGTCCAATTTTCAGCTAGAAATTACTAGACACACAAAGGAACAAGAAACTCTGACCAGAAAAAAAGCAACATTATGATGCCACATGGACCCAGATGCTGGATTTAGCAGACAAAAACTTCAAAGCAGCTCCTATAGTTATGTTCTAGAAATTAAAATAAAATATACTCAAAGAATTAAAGGAATTTATGTTAAGAATGTGTCAACAATAAGGGAATCTCAACAGAAAAATGGAAGTTGTAAAGAAGAATCAAGGGCTTCCCTGTCGGCGCAGTAGTTGAGAGTCCGCCTGCCGAGCAGGGGATACGGGTTCGTGCCCCGGTCCGGGAAGATCCCACATGCCGCGGAGCGGCTGGGCCCGTGAGCCATGGCCGCTGAGCCTGCGCGTCCGGAGCCTGTGCTCCGCAACGGGAGAGGCCGCAACAGTGAGAGGCCCGCGTACCGCAGAAAAAAAAAAGAAGAATCAAGTGGAATTTCTAGAGTTGAAAACTACAAAAACTGAGGTTGAAAATTTAGTAGAGAGGCTCAACAACAGATTTGAGATGGCAGAAGAAAGATGCTGTGAATTTGCAGACAGAGCAATAAAAGTTATGGAATCAAAAAAAAAAAAAAAGAGAGAGAGAGCAAAAAGAGTTAAGAAAAATGAACAGAGACTTAGAGACCTGACAAACGATGTAAAATGTTCAAATATAAATGAAATAGGAGTCCCAAAAAAGAGGAAAGAAGAAAAGACACAGAAAAACTATTTGAAGAAAAAATAGTTGAAAATTCCTCAGTGTTAGTGAATGACATTAACTTAAAGGGTCAATGCTATGGTCTAAATAGCATTTTGGGTGTTCCCCCAAAATGCATGTGTTGAAACCTGATGCCCAATGTGCCCAACCTAATTAGGAAGTGGAGCATTTGGGAAATGATTAGGCCACGAGAGTGGAACCTCACGTAAATTGGATAGAAAAAAATCCCCCACTTTTATTTATCTGGAAAAGAATAAGAATTAGTGCCCTTATAAAAGAAGCCTGAGAGAGCTATCTCCTCTCTTCCACCACGTGAGGCTCGAGCAAAACGATGGCCATCAATGAAGCGGGTTCTCACCAGACACCAAATCTGCTGGCACTGTGATCTTGGGCTAGCCAGCCTTCAGAACAGTGGGAACTAAATTTCTGTTGCTTAGAAGCCACCCAGTTTATGATATTTTGTTATAGCAGCCCAAACACACTAGCACAATCAGAAAACGAATGAACCCAGCATAACATAGACACAAAGAGAACCATACCGAGACATCACAGTTATACACTGACAACCAAAGAAAAGAGATTATCTTGCAAGCAGCAAAAGAAAAAAATGATCCATCATATTTACGGCAACAACACAATTAATGGTTGACTTCTCATCAGAAACAAAGGTGGCTGGAAGGCAGTGAAATGCCTTTTTTTAAAAAAACATCTTTATTGGAGTATAATTGCTTTACAATGGTGTGTTAGTTTCTGCTTTATAACAAAGTGAATCAGCTATACGTATACATATATCCCCATATCTCCTCCCTCTTGTGTCTCCCTCCCTCCCACTCTCCTTATCCCACCCCTCTAGGTGGTCACAAAGCACCTAGCTGATCTCCCTCTGCTATGCGGCTGCTTCTCACTAGCTATCTGTTTTACATTTGGTAGTGTATATATGTCCATGCCACTCTCTCACTTTGTCCCAGCTTACCCTTCTCCCTCCCCATGTCCTCAAGTCCATTCTCTACATCTGTGTCTTTATTCCTGACCTGCCCCTAGGTTCTTCAGAACCTTTTTTTTTTTTTTTTAGATTCCATATATATGTGTTAGGATACGGTATTTGTTTTTCTCTTTCTGACTTACTTCACTCTGTATGACAGACTCTAGGTCCATCTACCTCACTACAGATAACTCATTTTCGTTTCTTTTTATGGCTGAGTAATATTCCATTGTATATATGTGCCACATCTTCTTTATCCATTCATCTGTTGATGGACACTTAGGTTGCTTCCACATCCTGGCTATTGTAAATAGAGCTGCAATGAACATGGTGGTACATGACTCTTTTTGAATTATGGTTTTCTCAGGGTATATGCCCAGTAGTGGAATTGCTGTCATATGGTAGTTCTATTTTTAGTTTTTAAGGAACGTCCATACTGTTCTCCATAGTGGCTGTATCAATTTACATTCCCACCAACAGTGCAAGAGGGTCCCTTTTCTCCACACCCTCTCCAGTATTTATTGTTTGTAGATTTGTTGATGATGGCCATTCTGACCGGTGTGAGGTGATACCTCATTGTAGTTTTGATTTGCATTTCTCTAATGATTAATGATGTTGAGCATCCTTTCATGTGTTTGTTTTCAGTCTGTATATCTTCTTTGGAGAAATGTCTATTTAGGTCTTCTGCCCATTTTTGGATTGGGTTGTTTGTTTTTTGATATTGAGCTGCATGAGCTGCTTGTAAATTTTGGAGATTAATCCTCTGTCAGTTGCTTCGTTTGCAAATATCTTCTCCCATTCTGAGGGTTGTCTTTTTGTCTTGTTTATGGTTTCCTTTGCTGTGCAAAAGCTTTTAAGTTTCATTAGGTCCCATTTGTTTATTTTTGTTTTTATTTCCATGAAATGCCATATTTAAAGTGCTAAAAGAACTGTCACCTAAGAATTTGCTATCCAATAAAACTATCTTTTAAAAAATGGAGGTGAAAGAAATACTTTTCCTGATAAATAAAACAGAGAATTTGTTTCTATCTGACTAATCCTACGGAAAAAACTAAAGGAAGTCGTTATAACTGAAAGAAAATGATACCAGATGGTAACCAGTTGACAAAAGGAAATGAAAAGCACTGACAATGGCAACCATGTAGTAAATTTAAGAATATATAATAATAAAAAAGAATATATAATGATATATTATCTTTTCTTAACTTAAAAAAAACATATGATTGCTCAAAGCAGAAATTATAACATCATACTGTGGGTTTGTAGCACATATAAGTATATATGCCAATAATAGCACAGAAGAGGGTGTAGTGAGAAACGGAGCTACATTGTACAGAGTTTCTTTTTTTAAAAATTTTATTTATTTTTTGGCTGCGTTGGGTCTTTGTTGCTGCGCACGGGCTTTCTCTAGTTGAGGCGAACGGGAACTACTCTTCGTTGTGGTGCACGGGCTTCTCATTGCAGTGGCTTCTCTTGTTGCAGAGCATGGGTTCTAGGTGCGCGGGCTTCAGTAGTTGTGGTGCGTCAGCTTAGCTGTTCTGCAGCATGTGGGATCTTCCCAGACCAGGGATCGAACCCATGTCCCCTGCACTGGCAAGTGGGTTCTTAACCACTGCACCACCAGGGAAGTCCCCAGAGTTTCTTTTTGTCACCAAAAAATCAGTATTAATTTAAAGTAGATTGTGATAAATTGAAGAGGCATACTGTAATCACTAGAGCAAACATTAAGGAAAGAAATTGAAGAAAGGTATAAAAGTAAAGAGGAGGGCTTCCCTGGTGGCGCAGTGGTTGAGAGTCCGCCTGCCAATGCAGGGGATACGGGTTCGTGCCCTGGTCCGGGAAGATCCCACATGCCAGCGGAGCAGCTGGGCCCGTGAGCCATGGCCGCTGAGCCTGCGCGTCCGGAGCCTGTGCTCCGCAACGGGAGAGGCCACAACAGTGAGAGGCCCGCATAGTGCAAAAAAAAAAAAAAAGAGGAGAAGTGATCTCAGCAAGTTAGCACACTAGGAAGTCCCAATGTTTGTCCTTCACACACACACACACACACACACACACACACACACACACACACTAATAAAGAACTACACGCAGATGAAATAGCATAGCACTGGCAGAGCTCTGAATGAAAGAAAGAACTTGCAGCAACTCAGTGGAGCACAAAACCCAAGGATGACTGCATAGAAGATCGTAGGAGGCATCTTCCTCGGATCACCCCATCCCCCAGTCTGGCACAGCTCAGTGGCAAGAGGGATGCCCTCAGCAGGACCTTCCCACATGGGGGAAGGGAGATCAGGAGGACCACAGCAGCCCTTGTCACCACTGAGACACCAAAAGCTTTCACCACTGAGGACTTCCACAGAGTTTGCTGACACTGACCCCAGCAAACGGAGATGCTTGGAATCCACACTACTGTGTCTCCCTGGAGAAGAAACCACTGTTGTGCTCCCTGCCTTGAAAGGAGCTGCCATTGCATCCCCCCCAAGGGCCAGAGCTGCCATGTCCCCACACCATCCTCCCCTCTCCAAAACAGTTGTACCCATGGCCAAGATCCTAGCTCAGAAGCCACTCTGTATACACTTGACATTGGCACCACCAGCACCACAGCAAGTTCACTGTGCCCTGAACCTCAGAGCCATAGTCACTCCATGTGTGCCTGCATCTTGGACACCGGTATCGTTGTCACAGCAAGCATGCCTGCACCCTGGATCTGGAGGCCACAGCCGCTCTGCACGTGCCAGACCTGGTCCTATGACCACGGCACACACGACTGCACCTCAGACTCCAGTGCCACCATGGTAGTGAACATGCCTTCATGCCAAACGCAGCACCGAGAGGGATCTTCTTGACCACAACATCTTCCTGCGGGGAATAAAGAGAACCAGAGCATCCCAGCAGCCTTCTCCAAAGAGGACCCCAGCCAACTCTCACCACCACCAAAAACACCCACTGAGTGTTCAGCATGAGGGATAAAATCAAGTATACCACTGCATCGTAGAATTTCAGAACAATGAAGTAAAGAGAATACCCATCCACAGGCCTCCGGAGAGAAAAACAGGGGACAGAGGACCAATGACCTCAAAGTAATCATGGAAGCTGGAAAATAATGGAACAATATCTCCAAAATTCTAAGGAAAAGTTATCTCCAACTTAGAATTCTGCCTTAAGCCAAACTATTAATTAGGAGAGTAGAATAAAGACATTTTGGGGCAGGCAAGGTCTCAAAACATCGGTTCCACGTTGCCTTTCTCAGGAAGGGACTCGGAGATGTGCACCATCAAAACGAAAAAAGAAATCAAGGAAGAAAAAGACTTGAGATCCAAGAAAGAGAACAGCCAAGATGAGAGAGGTGAAAGAGATTCCCAAGAAAATAATGAAGAGAAATCTCAAGAAAATAACTGTGATGCAGGCGTAGGAACAACCCACGCATTTTGGAGTAGGTCAGAGGGCTCTAGGGGATTTTTTCAAGAAGGTGATATTATCATATTGCCCAATACGTTCGAATGTATTAAGAAGAGACTTACACAACTAGGGACAACTAGCTTGGAGGGTTGAATTAATGATAAACATATAGATAATTAAGCAAATGAAAAATTAAGTCAATTATATCCAGGGAAAGTTTATTATCGTGTTTGAAAAAAAAAGTGTAGTATACTATATGGCTCAGCTGCGAGTAGAATTTATGTAATCATAATACAGACACTGAATACTTATAAAAATTACATGGCTCTACTGGAGAGATGGTGAGATAAGGAGGGTGTGCTGGAGAGATTGAGAAGAGCTAAATTTGCTTCATAATAAGAAATCAAAAGGTCATGTCTGAAACCGAAAAAAATCAAGAAGTAGCAATCTAAACCTGCTACTGATATTTGGTGAAATGGGGGTAAATGTCACAAGCATCTGTTGAAATTTCTGAAAGTATGGAGTCTGGAGAGCAGAAGAGAGCCGGCAGCTGGCAGAGGCAAAGGAGCCTCTCTGAGTCTTCAAACTACATACATGTATGACCCTGAGAGACACTAAAACTAGATTAAAAAAAAAAAAAAAAGGAGAAAGAGAGAGAGAACAGGATGACACAGGTTATGGGGCGGGGGGTAGGGGGCAGGGCAAAGCTTCTGTACTCACAGGTGGACTATTGCCCAGAAGCAAAGGGAGATTCTGGGACAGCAACCCTGAAAAAAATCTTGAGGCAGCAGGGAAATGTGATCTTTAGCAGTTATCCAGAAGTTCACCAAATTGCACTTATCCCTAATCCTTGGGAACTCCAATAGGAAAAGGACTTGTGTTTTTGTTTTATTTTTTTATTTATTTATTTTAACATCTTTATTGGAGTGTAACTGCTTTACAATGGTGTGTCAATTTCTGCTTTATAACAAAGTGAATCAGGAAAAGGACTTGTTTTTTCAGAAATAGCTCCGTTCAAAACTGGAGAGGGTACAGGGCCCATCATTAAGGTTTTGAAAGTCATAACCCCTGGGCCCTAGAGGAGGTGTCTGCAGACAAAAGGACTGGAAAGCACACAGCAATGGCTTGCCAAACATTTTTTTTTTAATTGTGACCTGCAATTTACATTACAACCCAGTACACACATGTAAATAACTCAATCTAAAGTTTCACCCCAAATTACCTATTCTTACCTTCCATTTATTCTACTGTGTTCTATTCCTAACCCTTCCCCTTTCTTCTGTGTGCTTTGTTTTATTTCATTTTTTAAATGCTGGTTTTGACCTACTAAATGTCCAGCAGGCATCCTCTCCATCCCTTTTCCCCAGTCACAGTGGATCCTACGTGCTCCGTTTCCACGAGATCTGGCATCTGCCCGCTCACGACCACCTCAGTGCTCTCACCCCGCACAAGACATCACTGGCCTGGACAGTGGCGTTCTCTGGACACTCCCCCAACCCCGGTTCTCTCCCTGAGTCACCCTGTTTTATTTTTTGGATGGTACTTATCTGTAAGTAAAGTTACCGTGTTGATCGGTTTATCTGATGGCTATTGCCCGTCTGTCTCCTGCGCTGACTAGAATACAGGTCAGCCCCACAAGAAAAGGCCTTACCGTTCTCGTCTGTCACTCCGTCCCCAGGGTCTCCAGCAGTCCTCAGCACACCGAAGGTGCTCGGTCATAGCTGGTGAATGACTGAAGAATCCTCACCGGGGTCCTACCGTCCCCATTTTCCAGGGCTCAGAGAAGGAAAGAGATCTGCTCGGGCTGCCAGCTGGCGCGCAGGAACATGAGGACTGGATCCCGGGGCTCCTGACCCACAGGCCAGTCCGCTTTCCTCTCCAATGTGCTGCCTCCTGGAAAACTCTTCCCAGACCTCCAACCCACAAGCCCGCTAATGACCGGCTTGAGCTGAGAGCAGCTGTTCTGGGAGCTTCAAACCCTGAAGGCTGAGCTGCCGCAAATCAGACTTTCTCCGTAGTTTAAAGAGAGATCGGCAACGTCTGCAGCTTGGCAACTCTGGGCCCTCCCTGGACCCCTGAGAGGCCGCCCCGGCCTGCTGTGGCCACCCCTGATGGGACACGGCCGAGTCAGTGGAAGGGCTTTTGGGGCTGAGTGCCCAGGACGGTCCTGGGCCCCATGCAGGACAGTAGCAGAAGCTGAGACCAAGCCTGGTGACTCAGTGGAACCCAGAGCAGAAGTTCGAAGGCCCAGAGCACGCAGGGAGAAGGCACAGGCTGCCTGGGTCTTTGGGGCCTCAGCTCTCCTCTCAGGCTCCCAAGAGGGGGGTCGCCACTGCTCAGCCCTCAGTACCCTCCATTTAACTCATTTCTTTCCCCAGACTCCGGTCCTGCCTCAGCCCTGCCCCACATTCCAGCTTAAAACAGTCTCCCAAACAGGACACACTGGAGTTTCTAGCCTACTTGGGGGCCTACAGCCAGAGCGGCCTAAGTTCACGCTCCCCTGCTTCAGCATTGGGAGGGACCACCTCCACACACAGGACTGAATTCCAGGCCCGGAAAGGTACGGGGTAGGGGACCGCTTGCATGGCTCTGCCCCTACTCGGGTCACACACGTTCCAGGTACCCAGGTGCAAACACCTCAGCCCCCTGGACCTTGAGGGAAGGTGGGGCAAGTTGTGGAATTTTCCCAAGTCATAAATGGAAAACATTTTAATGTCCTGAGCTCAGCAGTCAGGTTCCCATGCAGGCTATGGGGCACTTAGAGAAGTGCTCACTCTCTCCTCGGCCTCTTCATCTGCAGAAAGGACAGAGCAAAGTTGACCCTTCGCTGATTTCCTGCAAAAGGAGACGGTATAATCTACTACCCTCTTTTAGCTCCTGAGAAAAGAGGGTTGATCACACAGGCCCTTTAATGACAGGGGAGAGAGAGCCCCTGCTGTCTTTCTGTAAGTCAGTGTCAGGGAGGCTAGTGGTGGCCAGACCACGTCCCAGGTGAACCAAGGGAGCCACGTCGACTCGTGCCTAGGACGGGAGAGGACAGACGACCCAGCTCTCAAACTACCCACCCCATCACCAGCAGCCCATCCGGGACACTCTGCCATCCCTGGCTTAGTTTGTTTCCTTCCATTTCTTCTTTGGCAGAGGAAACTAGACACAAGGTGGTACATTCAGACCACAGAACCATCCTGAATATTTTTCTTCTCTTCTCTTTTCCTCCTTTCTTCTCCCCCACTCCTCCCCTTTCTTTTCCTCTCCCTCTCTCTCTCTCTCTCTCCTCCCCCCCTCCCCCTTCTCATAAGCCTATGGCATCATCACAACAACCATTTTCAAGGAGGGCTGATTCTGTTTGCTAAACATTTTGATCCTATCATGAAACATTAACCTGAAAGTGACTCACAAGGGGTTCTGCAGAAGTAATTTCTCTGTGTGTTCACCATCTGTCACCCGTCCCTTGGTCTCCCACATCCTTGAGAGCATCAGTAGGCCCATCTCAGGGTGCTTCTCCCTGTCTGCTGCCAGTTCTGTCCTTGGACCAGAAACAGTCCTAGTCATGAGATGGTAGTCAGGGTGGTGGCAGGCGACCCTGCTAAGCGCTGGCTGCGTCCCCGCCAGGAAGCGCCCTGAGTCTGTGCCTGAGGACTGAGGCTGAACCACGGGGTATGTGGCTCTGCTCCGTGCTCTGTCCTATTTTCCTAGTGTCAGGTTCCAAACAGCTACTTCATGTTCAAGGAAGACAAACAAGGCAGCTAAGGCACTCGGGAATCCTGCCGGCTTGATCGTTTCATGTTTACTCACGCTGCGGTTTAGGCTAGAAAGAGCCACACGCACGACCCTTCTCAGATGGGGCACAATCAGAGGATCAGTCGGCGCACAGACATGGTAAAAAAAAAACATCGTTTACTGGGTTCCTACTCTGTTCCAAACTTCTGTCAGGCGTTTTATAGGCATTGCTTCTAATCCTCACAACGACCCGTAGTGGGAGGCACTGTCATGTGTAGGTGAGGAAACTGAGGCTCAGAAGGGTTAGATATTTGCCCAAAGCCGCCCAGCAGCAAGTGGCAGAGTCAGGATCAGACCCAAGGTCCCCAAAGCCCGAACTGGGCACTCAGTACACTTCGTCCCCTCCTGGCTGGTCAGGATGGGGTGGGAGAAAGTGTGTATCCCATTTGCTTCAACTTCTATGGGGGCAGTCAGTTTGAGTTGATCTGGGGAGAGCAGTTAAGCATAAGGGAGATTAAGGAGGTCTGTCCTTGTGGTACAATTCTCGGAAAGGGGTGAACATGAAGACCCACAGACTGGTTTCCCCCAGAATCCCTCCCCAGTGATGGATAACAAGCATGCCGTTATCTTTTTTGACTTGGCCCTGTTTCTGCCTCTAAAGCCCATGCTTATGGTCTAGGTTTTCTTAGTGATAGAAAGATCAACTTTATCCCTGTATGTGACAACTTCTCCTGACACCCATCCTTGGCCTCTGTATCGTTAGAGATTGGCTGGTGGATATGAAAAGAATAAAGTCATCGGCCGCTAGGAGCACTGCTGAGCTCGTGAAGCAACTGGGAGTCGGCGGCTGTGCTTCCATCAGCCGGGAGCACCTCACCCCACCCCACCCGCCAGACTAAAGCAAGGCAGAGAACAAGCAGGCGCTACCCAAGATATGGGGGTACAGCCTTGTCTGTGAGTGTCTCACCTGCTGGCTCTCACCCCAGCCTCATTGCAAACCCACAGGACTCTTTCTCTCTGTCTAGCTGGCCTTGACCTCTTGCTGACCCAGACTTGAAGTATCTGCCAGGCCCTCCCACTTTGCAGCTTCTGGTCCTGCCTTCTGCCCAGCGTGATACATTCTATTCGGAGAGTGGGGAGCATCATGGAATCCTGGGTCAGAAGGTGCCAGAGCTTGAACCTCTCGTTCCAGTGATTTGACAAAGATCTAATGAGTAACAGAGCCAGGACTGGAGCCGGGATCTCCCGGTTCCTATCCAAGGCTCTTTCCATCATTCAAAGGGGGTGAGATGATGCTTAAAGGCTCTCCTCTGACCATCAGGGCTGCTTCACCGCCATCATTAGTGGCATCATTTCTTCTTTCCTTCCAGAGTTGGGAGTGCCAGGGAGACCTCATTCCAGCTGTCACTCAAATGTGCTGGTGCTGGGCCTGGAAATATCCTGCAGCGTCTTCTAGATGGTGAGTCTTACAAACGTCCATAAGATAAAAGCGCAAACTCTGCAGGACAAGCCACGGTGGAGAGGGGAGTGACCGGGTGACAAGAGTTCACACTTGCGTGCAGTGTCCTGGGCTTCTTAAACAAACCAGCAAGCCGGGCCTGTAATCAGGCCCACCCTCAATGTTTGAGAGGCCCAAAGCCAACACGTAAATGGAGGCCCACGCGCCACGTGTCCAAATATTTGAGAGCTGTAAACCAGGCTAACGAACTGTTAGACAATGTTTGTTCTTTCCTCTTGTCTGGACAAACATATCTTTATAACAACCTCAAAGGCAGGTTTCAATTCCAAATCCTTGGACTCCTGCAACGCCAGGGGCAGGGAGGTGAGGTCTCAGCCCCACCCGTGGCCTTCCCTCTTTCCTTTCTGACCTGAGGGCCCTTGCGCTTATGCAGGAGAAGCCCCATCCTGAGGGTCCAACCTTCACCCACACTCCGGAGACCAGGAAAGAGGCCTGCACGGGCCCAGATGCTGGCCATTTGGGCAGGAAATTCCTGGATCCTGGATGCCTAGAGCACAGAATAAGGAAGGAACAGATTTGGAGTGGGCACGTTCTCTGGCCTCATGGCCCCCTTACCTGGAGGAGACCCAGAGCAGGGCTCTCTAAAGCGTGGGCTCCAAGGCAGGCCCTCTTGCCCATGTATAAGGCTAGTACTACTAAAATGAGTTCCATTGTACAGATGAAGTAACTATAACTAAAATTTGAGTGATGCCATACAGGCGCACGCCAGTCACAGAAGAGCTAGGACTTCAACCTGAGCCTGCCGGCCTACAGATCCCCTGCTGTGCCCCTTCCCCCAACACCCTGCGGTCCAGCATCCCCTGGGAAATGCAGTGAGCCAGTCCCTGCCAGACTAGTAAGATGGAAACCATCTCTTTATTGGTCTTTCCTCCTGTCTTGTCCCGTCATCCATCCAGGTTTTCTAAGACACAAAAGCCGTGACACTCATCCTTCTTAACCCCCTACCTTCAGAGTCATGTTCAAAGACCTCACCTTGGCCCGTCATGTCCTCTTGCACCCTTCCTCTCAGCCACGGTCAAGCCCCTTCTGGCCTGAACACACTCTTGCAAACGCTGTTCCTCTCCTGCCACGCTCCTTGTCAGGCCTCCCCGCTGCCTCTCCTAGCCAGCTCCTCATCTTCCTCAGCTGGGCTTAGACGGCATCTGACGCCTGCCCAACTCCAGTTCTAAGGTAGATGCTCTTTGTTAATTACTTCCTACACCAATAAACGGCAGGCACCGCACCCGATACTTAGCACCGGCTGGTACGGAGCGAGCCGCCCATAAATGCTCATTGACCGCCCCGCCCCCCCCGGGCTCCCTACAGGATGGCAAGCTGGTCCCCCACCTCCCTTCAGTGCTTCTGCCTGAGTCAACCTCTTCTGAGAGATAAGGGCAGCAAAGAGCCATTATCCTTGCCAACATCAATGCCTCCAAATGACAAACACTTCCTGGATCCTCTTAAAATGCTGGACCCATGATGGAAATGTCCCTCCCAAAGGCAGATGGTAGAAACTAGAGGACTCTGGCCGGGGACTGCGAGTTCTAATTGGGGACGGTGTCAGCACCCTCCGTGTCTTCCGGAAATAGAGCCAAACAGAAATTTCTTCTTTCCTTCCTTCTCTCATCCAATGAATGGGGACCAAATTTTCATCCCCAGGAGGGATACACAGGAGCCTTAGACAAGGGAGTTTGTCCATGAGTAGCTTAAAAAGGCTGGTGGGAACAGGTAAGGCTAATTTAGACTTCGGGCTGTGGGAGCTGAAGACGGCAGAGACCCATCCCAGGTGTGCATTCTTTGCATTCCCTGGGGGAAAGGCGCGTCCTTACAATGGTCTGCCAGGTCCATGGGATCTGCCAGCACCCCTGCCCTGTCACATCCCTGGCATCATCTCCCACAACTCTCGTCACCCACCCCTCACCCCCGCACTGCACTCCCGCATGAGGCACCGCTGCGCAGGCACGTGTGCCCACAAGGTGCCTCTGCATTGGCTGTGCCCTCTGCCTGGAACACCCTTCCTCCCCTCCCCTCCTGACCAACTCCCTCATCTCCGTCAAATCTCTGCTCACAAGTCACCTTATACATGAGGTCATCCCCGGCCATTGCACGTGGATCGAGCGCATTGTGGTTACTGAGGCTGCCCTGCCCATTGCTTGGAGGGACTACGGGGTCAGTGCGCTGCAGAACAAAGTGCTCTAGATTCGGGGTCAGACCAGCTGGGTGACTTTGAGCAAGCCCCCTAAGCTCTCCAAGTTTGGTGTCCTCACAGGCAAGGTAGGGAGAATAGTTCTTGAGTGCCCTATTTCACAGGACTTCTGTAGGATCAAAAGATGCCTCACTCATCTTGCCTCTTGAAAACTAACTTGGATTCCCTAGGATTGATCCAAAAGGCAACTTTAGAATCAGTGCGCTGTCACCAAGTCCAGACGTACTCTCCCAGGCTTGGCCCAACGTTCCCTGATCCAAAGGGCCACCGGAGGGGAAGAGCTCCCAGGTGGCCCGGCTGCTCTGGGCTCCAGCCCTACCTCACAGCACCTCATATAAAAGACAGCTCCATTCAGAGCAGGAGACATCAGGTATGTACCCCAAACACGGGGCCATCTTCTCTTTGTCATAGTGTCTCTTGACATTGCTAATTACAAAAACTGTTCGCTGCAGAAAATGTAAAAAATTAACGCCAGTCTGTAGAAGAAATGTAAAGTCCTCTGTTATCGCACCGTCGAGAGAAAAGCCACAGCTAATATTTGCATATACCCTCCCAATCTTTCTTCTACACATATAAGAGAATTAGATATTATTAGAATTAAAGCTTTCATCATGTCTTGTTTACTTTGACATTGGATGTTCCAGTCTTATTTATTTAGCATGAGATCATTAGCACTTTCCTACGTCATCAAATTTGTTTTGAGAATGTTATTTGGACGGCTACATGCTATCCTGTGCCAGAGCGCGAACTATAACTCAGTTGACCCCGTCCTGTGGTTAGGCAGTAGACGCGAGACTGTTCCAGCAGAGGTCGGGCTCTACTTCCTCTTTTTCCCGTCTCTGCCTTGCTGACTCTCCTGGTTGAGGATCCAGGCCTGTATGTACCAGGCAGAATGGGAAGCAGGGGGCAGAGACCCTGCCTGCCCTGGACAGGCTGCCTGTCTGTGTGAAGACAGAAGACAATGTACTCACAAGAAGCAGGAGCTCCATGTCGAACGAGGGGCTGGGAGGGTGAAGATGGGAGACAGCATTTCCAGATGGGGTGGGACGGCTCCACTAAGGAGAGCATTTGTCACATGCTGGGGCCGGAATACACTGGTGAGCAGTGGTGCAAACGCTGAGTATTCAGCCAGGGACAGCCAGCCCAGGAGGATGCTGAGTTCCTGAGCGGGACCATGCCTTCTGCCTGCAGACATGATTCCTGCCCCTCAAAGCCTACAGCCTCGGAGGGAGACAGATACTAATCAAATAGCCTCACAAATAAAGATAAAATGACAACTGGCCCAGGAAGGAGAGGATCACCTAGGTTCCCTCAGGAGGCAGAAGTGCGGCCCGCCCCCTGCCGGAGGAGCAGGTGTGAAGAGCATCGGTCTGGAGAGCAGAGCGTCAAGCTAGGCCAGGCCCAAGAGGTAGGCAGAGCCAGGCCACACGGGCCCGGTGGCCATGCTGTTTTTTGTTTTTTGCGGTACGCGGGCCTCTCACTGTTGTGGCCTCTCCTGTTGTGGAGCACAGGCTCCGGACGCGCAGGCTCAGCGGCCATGGCTCACGGGCCCAGCCGCTCCGCGGCATATGGGATCCTCCCGGACCGGGGCACGAACCCGTCCGTCCTGCATCGGCAGGCGGACTCTCAACCGCTGCGCCACCAGGGAAGCCCCATGCTGGGTTTTGACCCTGGAAGGGATGGGAGCTGTTGGGTGTCTGTAAACAGAGAGAAGCCAGGATCGGCTTTCCATTCTGCGTCTGCTCCGGCTGTGGAGGAAAAGCTGGCTCAGGCGAAGAGGTCGGGGGCCAAGAGTGGGTGCAGGGCCGTGAGCAAGGGGCTGGTGCTGGAGCTGGGGCGAGCTGACGTGAGCCAGGGCAGCGGCACAGGGGACGGGAGGAAGTGGAAGAATTGGATCCGTATTTAGGAGCTAGAGTCAAGAGGTTGGGTCAATGCTGTGACTCCCCAGAAAACCCCTGTTCGGGCACACTTGCTGCTTTAGCCCCACCAGCCCGTTCGCATGAAGAGGTGCCCCCATTCGTGGGATGTCTCCTTAGACAAAGTCCTTAGCGGATGTCCTAGAGAAGAGGGAAGGAAGGGAGTGGGACCGGGCCCAGATGGGGAGTTGCAGTGAAGGACAAGGGGACAGCACAAGTGTCTCAGGCACAGTGGGGGCCGAGTCCCACAGAAAACAAGGCCAGCCACCTTGGGTCAAGTCACTTTGCAGTGTGTACACCTACCCTGGAAATAACGACGCCTGCCCTGCACCCCCAGTGCTGTTGTGAGCATGGCAGATGAGATAACTTTGAAGGACCCTGCAAACCCCAAGAGTCTGGGAAAAGAACTTGGCCATGTCTAGGCTGCCGCAAGAGTCAGGCAAACTTCCAGTAGTCAGCCCTGGGGGACAGAGGTCCCAGGAGGAAGCAGAACACCCCCTCACCCCCTCCCTCCCCTACCCCCATCTGAACTGGAGTCCCCTGTCTGCCGTCAGAACTGATCCCAAAGGCCAAGCTGTGGTTAGCGGAGGAAACACATGGTCTGGGGCAGGCCCCCCTGGGCTACTCCCGTCTGGTCTGGGAGACAGATCTGGAAGAACGTCTGTTTCTACTTCTCCTCTCTGAGCCTCAGTTTCCTCATCTGTAAGCTGGGGATGCCCACATCTGCCCCACCGAGTGGCTGTGACAGTGTTGTGACACGTGCTAGGCACTCAGTATGGGCCTTGCTGCTGGCAGCTGGAACTCAAGCCGCTGGTGGGTGGAGTGTAGGCTCTCAGCCTGCCGATACCGCTGGAAGGGGGTTCTCCTGCCCCTCCACGCAGGCAAACTGCTGACAGTGGCGAAGCCACGTGGCCACGCTTGGAGGAAAACTGCCTTGGTTTCGGTTTTCTGTGTTTTCGTTTTGTTTTGTTTTTTGTTTTTTTAAAGCCTATTTGGGTTTGGTTTCGTCTAGGGTTTGGCCATCGCGTGTGCTTTGCTTCTACTTGCGGCAGGGCAGCTGCTCGGTTCGGGTCCTGGCCGGGAACGAGCCGCTGGAAGGGCTTTAGGACCCGGCGCGCGCCTTCTGGCCTGGCGCCTCCCCGTCCCCGGAGCCGCGGGCGGAGAGACTTGAATGAGAGGCTGGAGGGGTTCGCGACTGAAAGGCTCGCGGTGGAATAGCTCCGCCGTCGCCAGGCAACCGCCCTGACGCAACGCAAAAAAAAAAAAAAAAAAAGAAAAAAAATCCCTTAAAAAAAGAATAGTGCTGAGAATTCCCAGAAGCGAGAGAGAAAGGGAGGCAGAAGCCGGCTCAGCCTCGAAGCGGGGGCCTTGGGCTGCGGACGAGCGGGAGCCCGCGTCGAAAGGAGGAGGCGGGGACCTCGGTGACACCCCTGGAATGGGCCTCGGAGCGCCCCGGAAGGTGGGTTTGCAGCAGGGCGGGGACGCTCCCAGGTCTGGGGGCCGGACTGGGGATGATGTGTCTGTGGCCGGCGGCACTGCCAGGGGAGTGCACTTGCCAGTCGGGGCGCCGCAGGTCCTCAGAGCTGGCAGTGGCGGGGAGCAGCCCAGTCCGGGGCTGGGGGAGCACGGACCCCAATGCGCCCTGGAGCGGGCACCGCCCCCCACACACACCAGCCCGCAGGAGATGAGGTCCTGCCTCACCCGCTCCTGGGGGCTCGCTCCCCTCAGGGGGAGCGGGACAGCTCGGCTGGACTCCATCTCCCATATTCCTGGCTGGCCCCTTCCAGGAATAAGATCTGGGTGGAGATGTGAGGTTTGAGGTCTGAAAGGGAGGAGCCCCACTCAGTCTCTCCGGGTCTACTCCCAGACCGCTGGTCGCCTCCAAGCCCACCTGGTCCCCTCTGCCTACTTCAGGCTCAGCGATGTGGTTATTCCTGCCCCCAAGGACGCAATCCCTAACTCAGGAGAAGTGACCCAGGGCACTTGGGCCCGAGGGTGCTCTGAAAGGCTGAGGCCAGTGCGATCAGAGGGAGCTGTACAGCCAGAAGGGCCCCTGGGAATGAGAGGGTCAGCCCTGCGGCTGGGCACCCAGGTCACTGGGAGAAGGCGGGAAGGTCTGTGGCCCGAGGCCAAGGGGCAGGTGTCTCTGTGCACCAAGTCGGGTTGTCTGTTCTGCTTTTTAAAAAATCCCTTATTGCTGTTTTTCATTCCCTGCCCCTCTGGAGAAGATCTGGAAGGTGAGTTGCTTCCAGGTCGGTGGATCACGGCCACTGTCTTAAACCCGCAGGCACGTTCTCCCAGATTAAGTTTCCACCAGCTCCCAGCGGTTCCTGGTGAATCCCAGGTGGAATGAGCCCAGGTCCCACCAATAGGGCAATCCCCAAAGTGCCCGAGGGAGGCGTGGCTCTAAGCAGCTTCCTTTCTGATGCCCCAGAGACAGTCTTGCTGATGGAGAGTGGAGAGCTGGGCAACGTCCAGGGAGAGCAGAGGTGGCCTGACCGCATCTGCAGGGTGGGAGCTTCTGCTAGCGGAGTTTTAAGGGGCCTGGCAGAGCAGCTACAAGCTGTATTGAGTGCGTAAGGATGACGGCTCTTCTTTCCTAAGTGCACTTGCCAGCCGGGCACTGCTTGAGAACCCTTCACACCCGCTGGGCGTTTGACCCTCACAATCACCCTTCGCGGGAACATTATACCCCCATTTTGCCAATGGGTCTCCGAGAGATTCAGTAACTTGGTGCGGCTCGTGGGGCTGGTGAAAAGAGCAGAGAGGTTCAGCTAACGAACGTGCTGACTCCTAAGACAGTGCTCTCAAAGGAAGGCTGCTTTTGGACATCTGATCAGAGAGGCCAGAGAGGGGGAAGAAACCAGTCAGACCCAGACCAAAAGAGAGCTGCGGGGCGGGGCTTGTCCTGTGACCTGGGAACATCCCTGGCACCTCAAGGGCCCTGTGGAGCCAGGAAAGCAGCCAGGCTCTGCATTTGACCTGGCTGGCTTCAACCTGCTCCCCTGAAGCCGGGAGAGAGAAGGGTCCTCCCTCACCCCCCTTTTCCTCCTTGCCCCCTTGAAGACCCCCAACTTCTCATGCACTCGCTCCTGTCTTGTCCTCCCAGTTACATGCATGGATTTCCACTAAATTAACAATCCCACCTCCGTGTCTACCCGCTTGGTCTCCTTACAATATGGACTCTGGCCGGGAAGTAAATTAAGGCAGTGCCTAACTATTGCTGAGAGACTTCCACCGAGCCCCAGGCCGAAGAGGAAGAAACTGCTCGTCAGGCTGTTCACTCACACACGCAGGCGGCTTTCTTTAGGTAAATTTTGCCCATGGATAACTCCCTCAGCCCTACAGAAGCGTCTGGAATTACCAGCACCCTCTGGGAGCTGCGCTCTCCCCAGCAATCGCTCTTTGCCTGCCTGGGGCATAGAGCTATTTGCAAAGGTGGAAGATGAATGATAATGGAAACAGCTTGCTCCCTGGTTTGTAGACTAGGCGGGACAGAGTTCTCACTCACAAATCGGAGACCCTCTAGGATTAACCAGGATGGCTCTTAATATGCGCATGCACCCTGGGATTTGGACTGGGGCGAGGAGAAAGGAAGGAAAAGCAAATTCTGAAGAAGACCTCGAAGCGGCGAGCATGGGCTACATGGAGGGCAGTGGGCATGCGGACCCGGAAGGATCTGGAGGTGGGCAAGGGGTTTAGAAGGAGCTTTGCCATCAGCCTGTAGAGTCTGAGCCGCCACAGGGGGTCAAGTTGCCGACAAGAGTTAGGAAGACTGCAAATGTCAGTTTCTACGTGGCTAGGACAGCTGCCCCGGTGCATGAAAGCCCGGTGCTTCCACACTCTGCCCCCCAGCCCCTCCACGCTTGTCTCTGGAGAGGTGTGGGAGCGGAAGGAGACAAGACGACAGAGAAATGGAGAGGAGAAGTTACAAGTGTGCACTGCCTCACTCCTGGCTCCTTTCCTCCTGAATGCTACCTGACGGTCCCCCCACCCTGCCCCCCCAGCTATGCTCGCCCATGAAAAACTCCTTAAGGAAGGGAATGCAGAGCACAGCAGCTGGTCTCCCTGTGGGCACACCCATCCAGGAAGGTAGGGGGGCAGTGAGCTCCCCAGCATCAGGGGTCGCTTCACTCCTGGCCCCTGCCCAGCAGCCTTTGCAGAGCCCTGGGGAGGGGCGGGATTCAGCTTCTCCCGGGGCACAGACTGAGCTCCCGCTTCTTCAAGGCCATCTCTCCAGTATGGCCAGAAATTCCCCTCAGGTATCCTGATCCAGATGTGGGAGCTGGTCATGGGTTCCCAGAGACTATGTCATAGGGCTCGTCCCTTGGGACCTGGAAGGCCCAGCCCAGAGCCGATTTCCAGGTACATAATGGGCCCAGACGGTGACCTCCACGGAGGCCGCAGCTCAGGGCCCACTGAAGGCTGAGCTTGTTTCCTCATTCCAGGAAGCCAGCAGGGCCTGAGTGTGAGGCAGGTACTTCAGCCCCAGAAGGCCAGCTGAGGCGGTCCAGGGTGATGATTATGCAGGAAGGTTCTAAATCAGGATCCTTGAGCGGGAGGCCACTTCGCGCCCTGGTCGCCCCTGTCCATCATCAAGTCAAAGTGACACTACCTCCCTCGTCCTGGGAGCATTTCCATGCGCCTCACCCTGGGGCACCGCCTTACTGTACACTGTCCTACTAGCTTGGTCCAAATTCTCAGGTTCTGTTGTGTTGTTGTTTGTTTACTTGTTTGATGGCAGACACCGACAGCTTTGAGGAAGGTGAGAGCAGACCTCCCTATCAGGCCGGATGGAAATAAGCCTCAGACTGAATTCTGCCACACAGACAGACATTTTTTGAACACTGTTTATTTGCCAGCGGGTCCAGCAGAGTTCAGACGGCCTGCTCTGTGGGCTCAGTGAGGTCACAGCCATCTGTCTCTCTAGGAGCCCCGACCATACCTCCCCCTGAGGTCTCACCAGATGCTTTCACTCTGCTCCTTCAAGAGTCAAGAGTGTCTCAAACTTCGTTTGGCCCGCATGTCTTGAATACCTCTGTTTTCACCTAGGAGACTGCGCTTCTAACGTTTACCCTGCGAGTTCTCAAATGTCTCGTGCTGAGCGGTAAGAAAGACAGCCAGTCGCTTCCCAGAGCCCCCTCTGCAGAGGGGGGACCCTACACCAGGCTGCCAATGCCAGCCGGGGTTGGGGTGTCCCTCGTTGAATGCGGCTGGTTGCAGCTGGCCCGGTGATACCACACAGAACATCTCATGTCTGTGAAGGGTTTTAAGATCAATCATGGACATCCCACCAAGGAAGCAGGACAATGGCCCTGTCCTCAAGGAGGTGCAGTGTCTGATCAGAGCTGCCGACGAGAAAAGACCACTCGTGCAGCCCAGAGTCCTGGGCAGGCAACAGCGTGCTGTCCTGCGCGTTCTGGAGTGCACAGAAACATGTGGGCTAACGTTAGTGGTTCTGCAGCCAGGAGAGGTCCAGCCAAGCACTGTTGTGGGCAGGAGGTGACCGTCCTGTTAGAGGCATAACTAAGAATTCACATACACTCTATCTCATTGGATCCTTCCAAGGCTTTGCAGTTGATTCCACTATGATCCCAAGGTCATAGAATTAGTAAGTGTCCGGGCTGGGCTATCAACCCACGTCCACCAACACGCAGCCCTGTCCCATCCCTATAACCTGCTGCATCTCTCTGTCCGGCTCCCGATTCCTGCCCTCTGTGAAGTGTGAACTCAGGCAGCTCAGCAGCCCAGCTACGTTCAGCTCAGCTGACCTGAGAAGGGAGCAGGGGCACACACCCTACTTTCTGTTCTCCCTGGGCCCCGGAGCGGGTGCAGGGCTGCACTTTGGATGAGCTGCAGACAGAGCTGGAACGGCCCCTCACTCCCACATCCTTATGACGGGCCCTGCCCAAACACAGGGCAACTCTGAGGGCCCTCCAACCCCCTGAGAGGTCAGCACGCCCAAACAGACTATGCAGGTGAGGTGCGCTACATAAGCGAGTGAAACTTCTTAGGAGGTCCTTGCCAAACCACTGGGCTCTGGGACTTTCGACGCAGAGTAAAACAGAAAGCCAGTCGTCCCAACACTCTCCCATTTGAGCCGGAGCTGGTTGTTTCTGCACATTTGAAGCTGGAGCCTGTTATTCTGTGGACTCGGACAGTCCTGACTCTGCCTTGGATGGGGGCTGAGACAAATGCCAATTAGGAGACACTTTGGTGGGGCGGACGTACCCCACGGGGGAGGATGTATAGCCCCAGCGTCTTTAGCTGTGAAATGGTGCCTGAGTTTCGCTCAGCTGTGAAATGTTCCCTGTTCTTAGAGCCAGAGCACCCGCCCGAACTGCCTTCTACTTTGATCTCTGCAAATTGCTTTAAAGGCCACTCTGTGTCTGCTTTCTCCCCCCTAATCCCCGTTGCCATGGCCTTTGGCCAGAAGAGTCCTGCGGTCACATGCAGCAGTTGGCTGGGCGGCGACAGGCTGCCTCACCCCTCCTGAGCATCTCTGCCTCGTCAGGGTTCTCACGGAGGAGAATCTGTGCTTCGGACTCTGCATTTCCCATGGCTAATCCCCCCACTCCCCCCGTGGGACCCTCCGATTCTCAGGCACCTTTCTCCCGGCCTGTCGGGGTGGAGCAGCCCTTTCCCAGGGCCTCGCGGCCTTGGAAGGGACACGGCGGCGACGCCGGGTGACCCGGCAGGCCCCCCGCTCCTTTCAGCGAGGCAGTAAATTAGATCTGTGGCTCCTGGGAGCCAGGGCCTCTTCCCGACCCACAGGGACGCACAACTCTTTCCTGGCGGTTTTCTCAGCCACTTCTTTCACTGGGCAAAAACGATAGGGAAGTTCCGCCTATCCCCAGCCTCGCGGCAGGAGGCCTGTGTGCTGTTCTCCGCGGCAGGGGGCAGGGTCCATCAATTATTCAGCGTGGACCGAGCACTTTATGCAGAGGCCTTAACAAGTATTTTTATAGACTCTTGTCTCACGAGGTCCCAGAGAGACAGAGCAAGGTTTCTAGACAATGGAAGCTGCACTTGGAGTCCAAAGACGCGGGTCTGAGCCCAGCCAGCTCCCTGAACAGAGCTGTGTGACCCCAGGCAAGTCTTGAAACGTCTCTGGTTTGTGATTTCTCTGGGGTCTAACTCTCAGGAAGGCCGCTCCAGCCCAGGCCATCGAAAGTGGGGAAAACGTTTGTAGGCTGCAGTGTGATTTCCTAATGTTTGTGATTGCGCCTGTGATTCCAGGTGTGGACGCGGGAGCTCTGAGTGAGAAGCTGAGCCGTGGCCATTAGCACAGGACGTTGCAAACCGAACTTCACTGGGAGGAACGCCTGAGAGAACACGGGTGAGTGGGTCCCTGTGCCCCCTGCCAGTGCGATTTCATGACGAGGTGACAACCCCACCGGGTGCCGTGGTCTAGGCTCTGTGCTTATTGGTGAGGAAGGAAGTGTCAAGGCCGTTCCACCCAAACCATGCATTTGGCAGGGGAGAAGCAGAGCCCTGAGGGGAAGTGAGTGGCCGCAGGCACTCGGGCTAGGGGTGGGCACGTGGTCCCTGGAGCTGACGCCCCGGTCAGGGACTCCTGTTTCCCACCCGGGTTGGGCCTGTCCAAAACGGTGGCCCCATTCCCCTTCCCTAGCAGCGGTGCTGGGACTCCTGGAGCAGGCAGTGAGGGAGTGAGGATTGCAGCCCGCCGGGCCTCTCATCCCCGGTACTGTAGAATAAGGTGGTGTTTGAATTAGGCTCAGAGACTCATCAAATTCAAACCTGAGGCTACGCGGAAAGGCCAAAACATCAAGTTGAGACCAGTCTCCCAAACCCACCCCGGCCCCCCAACTCAGACTCGCTAGAAACATTCTGACCTTGAAGCTGCAGGAGGTCTTCTACTGGGCAGGAAACCATCTGGAGGTGTGAACTTGTTCACTAGCTCACAGCACTGCCGTCCTCAGCATTTATTGAACGTCTGCTGTTTGCAGAGCCCTGTGCTCAGGACACGAAAGAGAAAGGAATGCCCTTCCCATCGAGGAGCTAGACAGTGGTCAGGGAGCCAGACACTCCCACGGTTCAAGGTCACACAGGCCAGGGTGCCGTGCGTGTGACAGAGGCCAATGCCGGAAGCAGTCAGAAAATGGCCTGGAAGGTGGGGTATCCTGGAGCGTTTTGGCCAGCCCTCAGCTGAGCTTCAGAGCAGAGCTGTAGACCCAGTGAGAAGGGAGTTCCCTGAAGGGCCTGTGATGGACAAAGGGATAAAACCGACTGCCCAGAAAGTCCTCCTTCTTTCATTCATCCAATCACTCATTCACTCATCCAACAAGTTTATTGAGCACTTACTATGTGCCAGGCACTGTTCTGAGTGCTAGGATCACAGCAGTGAACAAGAGAAAGTCACTGCCCTCAGGGGACTTACATTCACCGTGCAACATCCTAGTTCTGTGAGTGAGGAGAGCTATGAAGAAAAAGGAAGCAGGGACATCTCAGTGGGCGGGTCAGAGCTGGTCTCTGTGGAGGTGACGTGTGAACGGGTGCGTGAGATCAGGCGGAAGTCAGTTGATGGCGCAAGGCATGAGGGCAGGAGCACAGCCTCAGGCTCTTAGAGGAAATGGCTGGAGTCTCACAATGGTTTGTGGCAGGAGGAGTGATCCAGGCAGCAAACGGGTGGCTTCCAGGAAGTGGAAAGCAGAGGGCTCTCCTGGTGGCAGCTCGCAGCCCCTGTGGGCGTGCCCTCCCCTGAGGGGTACATCACCGGTGCATGGGAAGAACCCAGGTACCACTCCACTTCCCTCACTAGCATCCCAGAGCACACACGCAACAATAAAGCACCACCCCCAACACACACACCCCCACACACACCCCGTCCCAGCTCAGTTTGCCTCCGCCATGCGCACACAGTTTGTACCCGGGGTCCTGTCTCTGCATCTTGTCTTCCCCCCCATCTCTGGCACTCCCAACACCAGCTCTGACCAAGACCTGGAATAAAGATGAGCTGGGAAAGATGATCTGTGAAGGGCCAGACCAGCGGGTGTCCCCTCCTGCTTCGGTCACCATGGCAACCTCAGAGGAGGCGAGAAAACACGTTCTCTGGCAGCTCCTGGAAGCACCCTGGTGACCATGGGCCACAGGACTGTGTCCCCAGCCTCTCAACCCTGGTCATTAGGGCTCCCTGAGTCTACAAAACACAGACGGGATTTCACAGCCTCCATCGGCCACCGGAGGTCAGTCCTGAGGCCCAGCCCTGTGCGCTCAGTTTAAGATAAACATCAGGGTTTTATGATTAAACCTAAAAAAGCCTGCCTCGTCCTAGCTGCACTTCTTTGTCCCAGACCTACCGACCTGTCACCCACCTGGAAAGAAAAGGGACTCGCTGCTTTGGGAAAGGAAAGAAAAAGGTTCAGGTGTGAGCCATGGCCTGAGCCACGCTGAAAGCTTATAAAACGCAGTGCAGTTGCTGGAGCCCTTTCCCCCCGACTCTGTCCTCAGCCCGGCGGTGGCTGACAGGGTGGACGCTGCAACACCTCATTTCAAAAGAGGGGCCGGCTGAGACCCAGACAGGCGAGGCGAGGTGACTCCCCAAGTCTCAGAGCTCCCGCTGGAGAGGGGCTCCGGTCCCAGAGGACAGACCCGCAGCCCGGGAAGCAGGGGTCCCCTTTGTCCTCAGCCCTGGCAGCCCCTGACCCGCCCTCAGGTCACGGCCTGTGGGTAGAAGGTGGGGATGTGTGGCCCTGCTGAGAGCTGGCAGGCAGGCCTGGCCCGGCTAAAGCCAGAGTGGGTGCCGTCCCTCCCTTCCTGCAGCCCCTACTCCCAAGACGCTGGGCGGCCCCTGAGCCCTGGGCCCGAGTCCGTCCAATGAGCGTTTTAGGCCTGGTGACACATGTAACACGCCCACAGGGCGGCTCTCTTTGGGGGACTGATGGGTTGGGCTCATCAGTCCGGGGCCTGAGGCCCACAGAGGTAGAAGGTGGATAAGCAGAGGCAGCACCAAGCAGAGCCAGCGGCCCTGCCCTCACACCCCCGCCCCCGCGAGTGGGCCCCGCTGCTGGGTCTGTGTCCTGCGGGGACACTTCTGCAGTGAAGAATCGGCTACACGGTGGCTGAGGCCCTCACGGGATCTGAATTTCCTCAGCAAGGCAGGTCTGGCAGGGATGGGGTGTCTTAAGGGTCCGTTCCTGCCTTTACCAACCCCACCCACAGCCCCTGTGTGTTACCCACCGCTCTGCTGCTGGGGGCCAGGGCGGGCCTGCACGCGTGTGCAAGAGAGTCTGCGCTCTTGTATCACCAAACCTAAACCCAGAGCGTGTCAGCTTATGCACGAGGACCCACGGGCGGCACTTCTGCTGGAAGGAGCAGCATACGTGTCAGTTTATCCCTGTGGAAAACTGTTATTACATTCTCATCAAGCACTGCCTGTAGTAGATCGTAAATTAAGAAACATATGAGGGGCTTCCCCGGTGGTCCAGTGGTAAAGAATCCGCCTTGCAATGCAGGGGACGTGGGTTCCATCTCTGGTCCGGCAACTAAGATCCCACCTGCCGTGAGGCAACTAAGCCCACGCGCCACAACTACTGACCCCACGCACCACAACTAGGGAGAGAAAACCCCCATGCCACAACTAGAGAGAAGCCCACACGCCGCAACGAAAATCACGCGTGCTGCAATTAAGACCCAATTCAACCAAAACTAAATAAATAAATTTTTTTTTTTAAAAAAAAGACAAGAAACATATCAACTATGAATGCGGATGGACTCTTGGTAAAAGCTTCTTTGAGTCCACAATGGTCATCCGCTCTCTGGTTCTCAGCTGGAGGTGGCACCCTCTAAGGGACACGTGGAAATGGGGGGAGGGAGCCTCTCTTGGTATTCAGGTGGTTTTATGACACTGCTTAGCTGTCAGTCCTATGCTTTGCCTCCCCCTCATTTCAGTCAGCGCTCCTGGTTATAAGCAACAGAAAGCAGTGTTATTGTAAGGTGTACACAGAATTGGCAGGAGGTAGAGACCCAAGAGAGAAAACAGGCAGAGTCGGGGCAGCTCAGAAAACCGAGAGGCGAGAGGGCCCATAGTGATCTGTCTGAGACCCACTCATCGGGGCACTAGGTTTTTATTCACACAAACACCCCCTCCCGGAACACTTCTGACACCAGATGTGTGAGTTTCCCACCCCAAACAACCCTCCAGTTCTCTGCAGACACCAACTGGGTGTTCTACGATTTAACTCAATTTTGACACTATCCAACTAAGGGTAGCATCAGACCCCACAAGTTAAGGACTCAGTCCCACAAGACTGTCCCCCACTTCACACACCAATTGCAAGTCCCAGGTTGTCACCTGAACTTCTGACCAACTGGCTGTAAACCAGGAATTGCCCACAACCCCTTCCTCAGATTCAGTCATCTGCTTAAATAGCTCACAAAACTCAGGGAAGAATTTAGTACTTGTATTTACCATCCAAGTGAAGAGGTCCATAGGGGGAGGGGTGCAGAGCTCCCGTGCCCCCTCCAGGTGTGCCATCCCCCCAGTACCTCGGCGTGCTCACCAACCTGGGAGCTCTCAGAACCCCTTCAGTTGGGGTTTTATGGAGGCCTCATTGCATAGGCATGATTGATTAAATCATTGGTGGGTGGTGATGAGGTCAACCTCCAGCCCCTCTCTCCTCCCCAGAGGTCAGGGATGGGGCTGAAAGTTCCAACCCTCTCATCGCAGGTTGGTTCCCCTGGCAACCAGCCCCCATCCTGAGTGGTTTCCAACAGTCACCTCATTAACATAAACTCAGGTGTAGTAGAAGGTGGCTTCTTATTACTAACAGATGACCCTCTTTGCACCTGAATGCCCTGGAGCTGTTTCAAGAAGTGGGAACAAAACTGAGATACTCTAACAAAAAATACTCTTATTGCTTTCATCATGTGGAAAATTACAAGAGTTTTAAGAGCTCTGTGTCAGGAACCAGGGATGGAGACCAAATACATATTTCTTATTATATTACAACATTACCCTCCCACAGTCCTTCAGTAAGGATGGTTTGGCTAAGATGACGCCACATCCCCTGCACTTGACATCTTCCTCCAAGGTTCAACGTCCCTCCGTCCTGGCCTCACATGCCCCAGACTCAGAATCCTGGACCTGAGCAACTGATTGGCCAAGCTCAAGCCTCATGCTCAACTGTCAACATCCACTGAGTCATTTTATGTCCTTTGTCCAACACACGCTTATGTTGGTTCCAAGTGTCAGGAACCCGCTTCAAAGTAGGAGGATATATCAAGGCTCTATAATCAAGGTCAGGTGGAACTGCTTCCCACAGGGCCCACTTGAGGGCCTCCAGCTACCTCATCTGCTTGGCTTCGTTTGCTAGGCAGACCCTCTCCCTGTGGTGAGCAGCGGGGCCACGGCCGGCTTCTGGGTGGTTCTGACACAGCCACCCAGGGGGGCTCTGACGGGCCAGTTTGAGTCATGTGGCCACCCTGAGGCGAGAGCTGTGACTTCCTTCCAGGAAACAGAAATGCTCTTTCCAGGGGAGGGAGGGGACACTGGGCAGAAGTCCCCTCACCTCACGATGCTGGGCCTGACAGCCTGTATCCAGGCGCCCGAGGTCAGGGCAGGTCTCGCGAGGACAGGTGGGGGAGCCCAGATCCCCTCTGCTTCTCTGAGCCCATCCAGATGCGGGGGGAGAGGCGTCCGTGCTCTTTGCTTGTTCATTCACGAACGTTTAAAGAGAGCAGCTTGGCCCTAAGGGCTGGGGGTTCCAGGGTGCAGAGCCTGGTCCTTGCCCTGCTGAAGCTCAGAGTCCGACAGAGGAGACCATGCAGAAAGTTCCTGGTAGAAATGCTGTGGCCCGAGAGGGCCGCTGAGTCCAGCGTTATGAGCCAGCCTGGAGCCGGACTGCAGGGTTCCGAATCCCACCTTCTCACTTAGTTCTGTGACCCCGGGCGAGCTACTCAACCTCTCTGTGCCTCAGTCTGCTCATCTGGGTCACGGAGACAAGAATAATATTGCCTCGTGGGGGTATTGTGAGGATTAAATGTGTCCGTGCACATTAGCTCTTAGAACAATGCCTGGAATGACCTGCTCTGAGTAAGCGTCAGCTAATGTTGGGATGACATAATTGTTTGCCCGATGTGGTCTCGTTGTATCCCCGGGGGCACACACAGCTTGGGCAAGTCAAGAAAAACTTGAAGGGGAAAAATCCCTGAGAACTGAGGCAGAGAAGGGAGGGAAGGGCATTCTAGGCCGAGGGGACAGCTTGTGCAAAGTCACGTGGGCCGTGACAGGGCCTGGTACTCGGTGTTGGAAGGATTGCGTATCATGGAGAAGAAATGAGAACCCCGTAGTGGAAGGAGCAGGCCTGAGCCTGGGGATCCACACAGGGAGAGAGTGGCTTGGAGTTTCTTAGGAAAACGTAGGGCAAGAGGGAGGGAGGGAGGGAGTGTCCCTTGAGAGAGGGCCGGAGAGACAGAGAGAGTGAGAGAATGGGTCAGCGCATCCTTCCCTGCCCGCAGAGGCCAGCTAGGAAGTGGGTTTGGAAGTTGTCCAAGTGGACAGACTAGGTCATGATGAGATGGGGTGTTGGCCGAATGACTGGGCTGCGCCCACCTGGCTCCCCCAGCAGCTGGGGGAATTAGCTCACGGCTGGCATGGCAATCTTCGTGGCAGCAACCGTGCGCCCAGAGCGAGCCAGGAGCGTGTTTGAACAGCAGTCCTTGTGTGCTGCGTGGGTCCCGAGCGCTGGCACGTTGCTGCTGCAGGAAGGCTGACGTGCCCCCGGGGGCTGTCTTCTGCTTCAGGAATTTCGTGTTCCCCTGCAGCCCGGTGGCCTGCCTGGCGGGGCATGCCTGGGCCTGGTCAGATTACCATCCGGCCCTGTTTTTCCAGATGCCTCAGGCCCCAGGTCTGGCAGCCTCCTGTGGCTTCCCTCCTCGGGCTCTCTGCCTTTGCCACGTCCCCAGTGAGTGTCACTTTGTCTAGGGCTTACTGTAGACCAGGCACTGTTAAGGACTCGATATTTGTCACCTTATGTAATGTTTAAAATGACCTGTGAGGTTGATGTTATTACCCTGGGGCTGTGGCTTCGTGAGCCAGGGACCTGGGCAGCCCACAGGGCCCTTGAAAATCTTTTTTTTTTTAAATTAATTAATTAATTTATTTATTTGTGGCTGCATTGGGTCTTTGTTGCTGCGCGCGGGCTTTCTCTAGTTGCGGCGAGCCGGGGCTGCTCTTCTTTGCGGTGCGCGGGCTTCTCATTGCAGTGGCTTCTCTTGTTGCGGAGCACGGGCTCTAGGTGCACGAGCTTCAGTAGTTGTGGCTCGCGGGCTCAGTAGTTGTGGCACACGGCTCAGTAGTTGTGGCACACAGGCTTAGTTGCTCCGTGGCATGTGGGATCTTCCCGGACCAGGGCTCGAACCCGTGTCCCCTGCACTGGCAGGTGGATTCTTAACTACTGCGCCACCAGGGAAGCCGGAAAATCTTTTTAGTTAGTACTTTTTAATGAGGCGCCCTGATTGCATTTTGCACCAACCCCAGCAAATTACATAGCTGGTCCTGGTTCTTCCCACTTGTCAGGAGAAGACACAGAAGCACAGAGTGGTCATGAAGCCACATGACCAAGATCACAGAACTGGGACCCTGGGGGACTGACCCCAAGGCCTATGCCCTCTGGAGTAGAAAGAGGCTGACCCGAGTCCCTCAACCTTCCCAGCCTTGATTTTGCCATTCTCAAAATGGGGTGACCCCTCCTGCTTCTCAGGGCAGCTCTGAGGCTGGAGAGAGAGGACGTGCACACTCGCTAAAGCTCAGCTGATCAACGGTCAGCACCGCTGATTCTCAGCGCACTGGCGTTCCCGCCAGTGTTTCCAAACCATCCTGACGCCTTTGTGCCGGTCTTCTCTGAACTGATTTAGAAACCACTAATTAAAATAAGCTCCCCCACCCCCCACCCCCTGCCCAGGAGGCAGCTACAAGAAGGCAGTCGTAACTGTCCCCTCCACACCGCCCCCTACCCCGTGGCGCTGAAGGAAGACCCTTCCTAACAGGTCCTCCCTCTGCAGGCAGGGTGCAGGTGGCAGAAAGGGGGAGGGAGACAGATGTCCCAGCAGCTTCTTCTGCTCACAAATCTCAGGGCTCATCTGCAACTAGATCCTCTCCAAAAAGCTTCGCTGGAAATAACCGGCGCTCCTGGTCAGTGGAGCACGCCCTGTAGGTAAACACCACCCCGGCACCCTCCAAACAGACTCTGGCACCTCGGCAAAGAGGCAGATGGCGCCTGGGAGGGGCCCCAGACTGCGGCTAATAGGTCTTTAGATTTGGAGAGATACTTAAGAAGCCTGTGTGACGGTGAGGCTGCACAGAAGACCCCCATGAGAACACCCCAGATTTGCAGGGCATGCTAAGCCTGCAGAGGGTACATACAAACCTTAGTTGTGCCACTCCCCCAAACCTAGGAGGTTGCTATTATCACCCCCATTTTACAGGTGAGGAAACTGAGGCTCAGCTAGCCTGGCAGCACCTACGGCCAGACCATCTGATCCCAAGTCTAGTGTTTCTGTCTCAAGACCAGCGGTTCTCAACCCTGGTCATCTCAGGTCACTTGGGGAGCTTTAAAATATGCTGATGCCTAAGTCCAGCCACGGACTTACTGAATCAGGACCCCTGGGATGGCCATGGGACTTGTGTTTGTGGAGGTTCCTCAGGGGATTCTCATGTGTGTGGCTGGAGGCAAGAGCTAGGTTTCCCTGCCGTTGGTTGGGGTGGAAGATTTCTTCTCATTCCCGGGCCCAGGCTCAGAGCATCCCTCTGGTCACATGCCACTGCAGGAAGGGGTTGCAGGAACCATCCGGAAAGACAGCAAGCTCAGCTCTTCTTGAGGAGCTCCAAGCCTCAGTGAGAGAGGAGCCCACAGTCTTCCTGGTGGCCCAGCCTGCCCACCATCGCCCCATGCTTGGTCCCCGTCACCCCAGACAAGCAATCACAACTCTTAGTTTCAGCTTTTCTCCTCAGGCACACACAAGTCCATGAAAATCTCTTCCTTCCCCGCCTTTTCCACACCAAGGGCGGCATCCTCTCCAGGCTGCGAATATATATTTTGTTTCATGTACGCTTTATCTTGGACATTGTTCCAGACCGATTCAGTCTTTTTCACGGCGGCCCGCCCTCAGCACAGATTTTTAAAGCTCACCCTGAAAGCCAAGGGCTCCTCTCCTTGGCCCAAGTCAAATGTCTCCTACTCTGATGGCCCATCTCCACCTGCCAGACACTGTGGGATATGGAGGCTGGGAGCCCGGGGCCTGATTCTGGCTCAGAGCTACTCCTCTGCCTTGTGACTCCAAATTATGGGGCAAGGGCCTGGCTCACACCTCCTCCCTGGGGGTGGGAAGGCCAAAGCGGATCAGAAGACTGCAGCCCCGGCAGGGGAGGCGCTGCTGTGTGGGCCTTTTAGGTGAATGTGAGAACCGTCTTTCTAGAAGGTGAGTCACAGCCTCGCTCCGTTTAACAATCTCCCTCAGCTGCTGCAGGTTTACTTTCTTCCTCCTCTGACGAGCTGAGAGATAAGGTGCTGTTCTTGGGGAAGGAAGCTGAGAGTGTGCAGGAGGACTTGCCCCAAAGGGCTGGAGCCTAGGACGGGGTTGTGGTGGATGGGGCGGGGCGGGGTCGGGGGTGCCTGGACCCAAGGCTCACCCGCGTCTGCATGGGGACGCCCTCCGCCCCTCCAGACAGCCTGCGCTCAGAGAGGCCTGAGACCGGCTCTGTCCTTTCTAATCAGCGGGAGCTCTTGGGTGAGTCATTTAACCTCTGAGACTCAGGCTCCTCTGCGTGAAACGGGGACAAAAAGAAGTAATTACAGACCTGCAGTGAGGAGTAAATGAGATAATAGAGGTGGAAGCATTTCATACGTGGTGAGACACTGTACAAAGTCAACGCTTTTATGATGAACTTTTTTGCATGGACTTAGGGCGTTGAAGTAGCCTCTCTTCCAGTCCTGAACTAGCAGTCAGCACCCCGTGTCTGAGCCTCTCTGAGCCTCAGTGTCGCCTTCTGAGGCCGCCTCAAGGGGAGGGGTCAGCACTGACATCGTTCCAATCCTTCCTGCAGGCCTCACACCAGCCAGCAGCTTCTCACCGCCTGCCCTTCCCTGTGAGGAGAGGGCTCTGTCCCGCATCCCCTCCGGTCTTCAATCTGCCTTCACCTCCAGCACTGATAGATCTGCTTGGCAAAGCTGCCTCCAAAGATTCCTGCTAACGCTTGTCTGTTCCTGCATCTTGCAAAGCATGGCGCCCACGGCATCTTAAACCCAGATTGTCTGCAGCTGCTCCGGTGGACACTGCAGCTTCGCCGTCCTCCCTCTGGACTCCGGGAGCTGCGCCCGTCCTAGCGATGCCCTCGAGACCCTCGGCCCCAGCTGGGTGAGACCCTTCCAGAGCAGGACCCGACCTTGCCACCCACCAAGACTCCCACGGTGCCCTCCACCACCTCCCATGTCTGGCTGCCCAGGCAGGTTCTAGAATGTCTGTGCCCCAGAGCCGAGGAGAAGACGCAGTCAGTGGGGAAGAAGGGCCGGCAGGCGCAGCCCCGCCTCCCGATGACCACCTCCGGAGCCTGAAGGCGCTCACGGAGAAACTGAGGCTGGAGACCCGCAGGCCCTCCTACCTGGAATGGCAGGCCAGGCTGGAGGAGCAAACGTGGCCCTTCCCGAGGCCGGTGGCCGGGCAGCGGGCCTGTGTGGAAGAGGGGCCCCCAGGCCCCCCAGGAGCGCCCAGGCGGCATCCTCAACCTCATGGGATGGCCAGCCAGGATGATGGGGCCCCGTGCACGGGCAGGCTGGAGGGCTTCGAGAGCATCGATGAAGCTATAGCCTGGCTCAGGAAGGAACTGGTGAGTAAGAGGCTGTCCCTCCAGGAAGCCCCAGAAAAGATGCCATTCTCTCTCTGTCTCTGTCTCCACCCCTCTGTCTCTCTGTCTCTCCCCCATCTCTGCCCCTCCCAACGGCACATTTTCCTGTTTAGTCAAGGCTGGGCCTCATTACTGTGTGGGTGTATGTGGTCCATGTGCCCATCAGCCCCCAACCACAGGTCCTTGTGGAGAGCCTGAGCCCGTGTTTTTCATTTTTAGTTTGTTGGCCACGCCTTGCAGCATGTGGGATCTTAGTACCCCGACCAGGGATGGAAGCCTCACTCCCTGCATTGGAAGTGTGGAGTCTTAACCACTGGACTGCCGGGGCAGTCCCCCTGAGCCTGTGTTTTGAAGGTGTCCCCAGCGCCACTCCTGGCATCAGAGTCCCATACACTCCTTCCTGGACTGTGACTGCCCCTCTTCCTCTCTGAGTCCCTGTCACCCTGCCACCTGCCCAAGCTGCTGGCCGCTCCTGGGGCCCTTCATTCAGCAGCCACCCCCTGCCCCACAGCGGGGCCGCGTGAGGCAAGGACAGGGCAGCGCGGGCGCTGCTGTAAGCAGCTCGGGCTCAGCCCAGCAGCGCTCTGCCCACACTGACGGGTGTACAGGGAGCTGCCCGGGGGCAGCGTGGCTCATCAGGCCTGGCGGGGGTGAAGGCTTTGGGCTGAGGCTCAGAGGCTGAGTAGGAAACTGCCCAGACGTTACAGCTGGGAGGGCATCCAGGTGGAATAAGTGTGAGCATTGGGCGTGCGTTGGGAGCCGGGGCCAGCAGCTCGACCTTTTTTCTGCCCACGGGCACGGCAGGCTCCCATCAGGGGCGTCGCTCAGCACATGAGAAGGGGGTTGGCGTGCAGAGCTGTGCGTCCGTCGCCCAGGGGAGAATCACTGGTCCTGGGCATGGTGGTGTCTCAGCAGAGCCAGGTGTGACGCTAATCGTGTGCTTTCAACTCCTGCCCCACCCAGCCCGTCACCTGCGGCCCAGGTCACAGCTGCCCAGCCGGGCCACTCTGGCCACAGGTGAGCCAGCAACCGAGGGCCAACCGCCTTCCAGAGCCTCCAGTAGCTCCTGGTCCCGCAGGGTAGGCAGAGGCCTGCCTGGTTTGCTGGGCAGAATCCTGAAAAATAAATCCCCTTTGGGGCCTGGAATTCCTTGTGAGTTAAGGTAAAGAACTGGGGCCAGGAGGGCTCAAGGACTCAAGTATCTGATTAATCAGACATCTTTTTCGGTTTTAATCTTTGATGTTGAGACTGTTTCTCAAAACACGTCTCCACTGGTAACTGGAGTGTTAGTTGCTTGCAGAGAAGACGCGGCCGCTGGGGATTCGCGCTGCGTCTCCAGACTCCCCAGCGCCACTGGGTGCTCTCGGGGCGTGTAAGAGGCGAGGACGGAGGGCCACGAAGCTGCTCTTTAAATCCTTGAGGCTGCACTGCTTTGATTTGTTTTCATAAAGAGGAACAAAAAAACAGTCCCATCAGTCAAGGATTCAATTAGTTGGCATTGGGTTCATTTGAGGTTTGATGGCTTCTGGGAGTGGAGGCTTTTGCTTCTAAGTAGGTTAGCATCCCGCACGGGTCCCCGTTGGGGGTGGAAATCAGAGAAGGAATTTCCTGGATGTGAACCAGTAGGGCATTCTCTCAAGTTGTCCCCCACGTCCGCCGGAGGAGAGCCGCCCCTCAACCCTGGCTGTATGTTACACTTACCTGGGAAGCCTTGAAACCCCCAAATCCTAGACCACACCCCAGACCAGTCAAACCAACATCTGGGGGTGGGCCCCGGGCCTCAGTAGTTTTTCAAGCTATTCTCAAAGTGCAGCGTGGGTTGAGAACCACTGCCATAGACCTACAGGCCGTGCTCATTTTTCTTGCCAAGCCCATTGCAAGCCAAGCAGCGCGAAGTGCCCCGGCCGGAGTGCGCTGGCTGAGGGGAGGAAGGTGGACCAGGCCAAGGGCACCCAGGGGTGACGTATGGAGTCATACTCCACAGGCAGGGAGAGCAGCGTTAATCGTCAGGACTAACGTGGCTGCCTGAGGCTGTTGTACATAAGTACAGTGAACTTCGGCATTATTAATAATGCTTCGTGTTTGCGTATTTTCCCCCTTTCCATGCCACTTCTCTGTGCTGCCAAAGGTGGGTAATAAGCATAATAATAATAATAATATCAAGATTTGTTACCAACTGAGTGGCTACCGTGTGCCAGGTGTTTCACATGCATGACTTAGCTCTTCTGAGTGTCACATCACCTCCCTGTTGCCCCATTTTACAGAAGAGGAAACTGAGGCTCAGAGGGGAATGTAGCAATAAGTGAGAGGGTAGAAATTTGACCAGTGGCCTGTCTGGTTGCCTCGCCCAGGCTCTTCTTAGCCACTGTACTACATAGTGTCTTCCAAAGGCAGTTGATTTTGTGCCATGACTTCACAAAGATGTTGGCAGTCGATAGGTGAGGCAGAGGGAGAAACAGAATTGAGAGTCCAGCCCTCACGCTGTGGTCTCTTTTGTTCCTACAGCAGACCTGTGCAATTGCTGTTATGTCTCCATTATACAGATGAGTAAACTGAGGCTCGTAGAGTCAGACGACCTGCCTAGAATTATATGACTAATAACTGGTGAACTCAGCCTTCACCAGTGAGAGTACAGCTTTGGGGAGAAAGGCAGGGGGTGAGAGGTGTCCCTCCCACAGGGCCCCATCGGGCAGGCCTCCTCCAGCTGCAGGTAGAGAAACTCTCAGAGCAAAGACTCTCCAACTCTAATGGGAAGATTCTGATCTTGTTAAAATGAAGATTCTGATCTTACAGGTCTGGGATGGGGTCCATGATTCCAAATTTCCAACAAGCGCCAAGGTAGTGCTTGCTGTACTGCTGGTCCACGGACCACACTTTGAGAATCAAGGACTGAAAGGCAGGCAAGACTGGGGTCAGAGAACCAAGAAGGGTCCTCAGAGGGAACCCCCAAGGGTCCCCAAGCCTGTGCCCTAAACCCTGTCCCTGCTGTAACTGTCCTCTGGGCTTGGGCTCAGCCAGTGGGCTCCGGGGATGAAGCCACGGCGTCCCACACCGAATGGTCCAAGAGCTGAATTAGTTCAGAAGACTTTAAGTCTGAGGTCAGAGCAGCCCAAATGCAGACCAGCAGGCAGGCCAACTGAAATGTGAAGTTCCGCCGCTTCTGAGATTAAACAGTAACAAAGGCGACCTATAAAATCCTTTGACTGACTTGAAAACAGAGTCGAACATTTGATCAACACGCCCACGCTCCTGTTTTGACTCTCAGTCGAAACATTAAACTTCACGTCATTGTTTTCCCTAATTCATCATCTGTTAACTCACTGAAGGTGTCATTACAAATTAACCTGTTTTTTAAAAATAGTGATTTCAAAAGTGGTTTCAAATAACCTTTGTTTTATTTTAAGCCCAGAGTCAAGTTTTCTCTATACCGGGGCAGGCTCTCTCTACCAATTTATCAGACCCGTGTGCAAATTTGTCTTTTCTCTTGGTGTGGCCAAGGAAACGTGAAACATCTGTAATTCAGTCAACTGTGTAGCTGTTTGCCCCACATGATGCCGTACTCAACTGGCTGGGAGTTCGGGGTCAGTCGTGGGTTTGTGCCCTGAACGGGTCTCTGACCGTCAAGGGCTTATACCGGAGCCGTTGATGAAACCAGCGAGGTTCTTGTTGACAGCGCTGACCCTCCTAGAGGCAGGCGATGTCGGGTCTGGAAGGATGGGTGGTCCAACCCTATCTCCTAGGAGGTTAGCTCAAAGGCAGAGAGCGACTGCCTGAATCTCGGCTTATTTCCAAGGCCAGAGAGGGTCCTAGCAGCTCCCTTGGGGTCCACCCTTCCTCTCAGCTTTCACTGCAGGGAAAGTGCAGTCACTCCTGACACCCCCAGGGACCTGCACGTAGAGGGTTTTCCTTCAGAGTAACATGTTGGGGGTACAAGGAAGGTGGGAATCCTTAAGCCCTGTTGGCAGTGCTCCTTCAGCCAGGAAGGCTTGACCTTCAGCTCCCTGTGTATTCAGGAAAGGTGTCACCATCCGGCCACGGCAGGCAGGGCTGCCGCCTCTGTGCCCGGCAGCTTCGGGCCACCTGACTCCCCAGGCTGAGACCCAGCATCGTTTACTGGGGAGACCGACTCAGAGCCTACCGAAGTGGCCCTCTGCAGCTCTGCTTGATCCAGGCTGCTCCCGCTGCCCGAGGCCACAGCCTCCAGCTTTCCACCTTCAGGGTGGCCTCACTAGGTCCAAGTGGCCTGGAGTGGGGCTGGGGCAATGCTTCAGGAAGGGGTGAGCTAGAAAGGATGTGGCCCTGAAGCTGTGCGTCTCAGCCCTCTAGCTGAGCCTGAAATTCAGAACACGTCACAAACCTCTGATTGCGTTTGGCCCCAGAGCTTGCAGCCCAAGAGAAAGAGGGACACTCCCTTCTGCCTCTCTCTTTAGTCCTGCTAAAACGCTCCCCTTGCCAACATGAAGGATAAAGAAAAGGGAGAAATCGTCTACTTGGCCTGTGCGGTGCCAAAACTAAAACCAAAACAAAACATTCCAGCTTCCTAAAGTGTTGTCTTTGCGGCGAGAATCCCTGGCGTCAACAGGTATTTTTCTTTTAGCCTCATGCAGGTGTTTGATCCCCACAGACAGAGCCCCCCGCCAAAAAGGTGTTTATGGTTGTTAGAAAAAGGGAAAGGAAATCTGACAAGTTTTAATTATTCTAAGGCCTGCCATGGCAGGAGGCCCGTAGCCCTGGACCCAGCTGGCCTCTCCGGGTTAACCCTCTCTTGCCTGTGCCGCCCGCTTGACAAGCACGTGACTGGTGTGTCCAGGCACAGCCCTCTGAGGCCAGTGTTATCCACTGCTGCTGAATGATAGCGGCCGAATGACAGTTCGAGCTCACTGAGCATCTTCTGATGGGGATGGAGGTGAGAGGCGTGAGGGTGATAGCCACGTTAACCCCGCCCATCTGGGGGAGCATTTTATGGTCCTCAAGGCATGTTTACATACAGTATCTGAGTGAAACGGCTTGGAGGTATTTTCTATTCCCATTTTACAGATGAGAAAACTGAGGCTCAGAAAGATGATGAGCCTGAGAGTCAGAGAGGTTAAGTGACTTGCCCAAGGTCACATGTAAGGGTGTGGCTGAGCCAAGACACAGACCTGCATCTCCTGGCTCTGGACCCAGGTCTCTTTCCTTTGTACTGGGTACAGGTGCTCACATCAGATGTTCAAGTCAGTGGGCCCACGAGTTGTCAAAAAGCCCATTTGAAACTCTGCTGATTTCAGAATGGGGGGACTTCCCTGGTAGTCCAGTGGTTAAGACTCCTACCCTCCAATGCAGGGGGCGCAAGTTCAATCCCTGGTCGGGGATCTAAGATCGTGGCGCGGCTGAAAAAAAAAAATCAGGCCTTGATTTTAGAACGGGACATGTGTAAGGGGTCACAGAGAGTTATTAGCAACGCCTCATAACAACCCTATGGCAGGGATGGGGGCAGCCATGCCCGGTCCATAATGAGGATAATACCTTGCTCAGAGCTACCCAGGGGGCTGCTGGCTGAGCTGGGGTTTGATGCACAAGAGTTTCTAGCCCAGGTGTCACTTTGCCCGAGGCTAGGTCTCCTCTGCATAGCAGGGGCTTTCCACCCATCCACTCCTGCCGGGGGAAGCCTATCTCGTTAATCTGGCCAGATACCGCCCTTTAGCAGTTACTAAGGAATTGCTAAACAAAGGGGCCTACAAAGGAAATACTCCAAAACATCAATGACCTTTATTTCTGGGAGCTGATATTATCCTTTGGACTTTTCTGTAGTTTCTGAAATTTCTAAAATAGAAATATATATGATTAGGGAGAAAAAAAAGATTATAAAAGTAAAAGACAAAAGACGGGAAAGAACTAAGGTCCTCTTCTTGCCAGTGTAATTGGCACACATGCCTCCCCTCATAGCTTCCAGGTTAAATAAGGCATCGGATCTCTGAGAAAAAGATAAAAAAAGGGATCTGCCATTGCTAGACATCCCGCACTCGGCACTAGGTGGGGACTGTTGACCGGTGGGATGAACGTGGCTCCAAATCAGGAGATCCTGCCTGCTTTCCATCTCTTGGCCACCTCGCAATGCAGAGAAGAGGATGGGAGAGGGCAGGGCTAGAGGCCTGATGGCCGCACTTAACCAGAACAGCGCCAGGTGGTCCTGGGGCTGTAAGAGGCAGGCGGGCGTCCTTCGATCCAACTTGTTCGTTCAGTACGAGCTGTGTTGACCAAATGCCTGGGCTTAGGTGCTGGTGCCGGTGGGGACAGGGCCCTTGTCTTTATGGGCCCCCCCCTTTGTGGATGAGACAAACATGTAAACAGTGACACCGTGAGACAAGAGCTATGCTAGAGGAACAGTAAATGTAGTCCCCAAATGCTTTGGGGTGTGAGGCCCATGTGGAGCTATCACCGAGGGCCAGGTACGGTGGACTTTGAAATTAACCAAAGGAAGTACACATCCCTAACTTCCTTAGCAACCAGATCCACGTCTCCAAGGCTTGACATTAGCCTTCTCCTTATTCCCATTCCCATTGTCCTGTGATAATTAAAACCCAGCTCCTCGGAGGGGCACCCTCCCAGCTGTGGTAACTACCCTCCAGGCTAGTGTGTAGTAACTGCTGGATCAGGCTCCCAGCCCTCTGTGGAAATGCAGATGCCGTAAGGCTGGGACTTCACATGTGCCTGCAGGTGATTCTAATGTGACAGGGCCCGTAACTGGTCACAGGTGGAGTCAGCAAAGCATGCAGTTTGTAACTAGATTAGACGTCCAGTCAAGTTCTGCCTCATCCTGGCTGTGTGAGTTTAGGAAACCCCGTTAGCCTGGCCCTCGGTTTTGTCATTGTAAAGCGGAGATTATACATCCTACCCGGCAGGGGGTTGTGACGGGACAGCGAGGCGGGCACAGAGGGCAGAGGGCACCTGCTGGGCTCCCGAGGTGGGCAGGCACTATGCACGCACATCCATGTGCCTCTTCTATGGTGGCACTAACACCACCCCCATTTTAATGGGTGAGGAAACTGAGGTAAAGTGACTCGCCTGTGGTCAACCAGCAGAGCAGGGATTGGAGCCCAGATCTGCCGGCCTCAGAACCCCTGCGGCCCAGCCAGGGGCTCCCGAGGTCAGAAGAGGTGAAGGCGCATCGTGCTTCACGAGGCTTTGGGCCGTCAACACCTCAGACGTAGTTCATGAGTTGAGCAGTCAACTCGCTGTCTCAACTCCTGGAACTCTGGGCTGTCGTTCTCCAATGCTTCCCGATTCTGCACTCTTTCAGGCGCTCTCCTGCCTCTGAGAAGGACACTCGTTATCCTGACACAGAGGGTGGCACACAGGGTCTCGGGACTGTTCACGGCCGAGGTGCCCCTGGGCTGGACTGTCCGTTTCCGAGGGGTGTGTTATTTTACAGGCTCTGGACCCACCCTTGCCCCGGGGCTCCTCCAGGGGCTGAAAAGCCGGCACTGCCCCGAGGTGTTGGCCGCGTCCCCAGGCTCAGGCGTGAGCCAGACTCAGCCAGCAAGCTGACAAAAGCCAGGGAAAGGCCACCGAGGCTCCCTCCAGGTGGCTAAACCCTCGGCAGCAGGGAGATGGTTTCCAGAGCTGCACCGAGGGTCTGGCACTCGGGGGGCACCGCTCCCGACCGCTGGCAGGGCCAGGCCAGGCCCCAAGGTGCCCAGGAGCCAGGGAGGGGCCCGGGTGGCAGGCGGCCCTGGCTTCTCTACCTCCCACGTGGCTCCCCGCAGGCCGGGCGCCCCACCCCTGCCCCGGCACAGGGACTGAGGAGGACAACGCCTCCTCCTCCCAGAGCAACTGCTTCGCGCAGTGCTGGTTACAACTATGGAAGGAGCCATCGGTGCTCGAGCAGGAAGGAACCCAAGGGGTGGTGAGCCTTCATTTTTCAGCCAGAGACGGAGATGGGTGGCGAGGTCCTGCGAGTGTCCACTAGCAGCTGCTGCTCGGGGGCTCCCCCTGCCCTCTCTAGCCTCTCCCACGCTCCGGCCGGCGGCCCCATGTCGGTGCTGGACACACTGCATGGCGTTCAGCAGTCCCCGAGTTTTCCTGAGCACCCAGGGTGTGCTCGGACTCACCCCCTAACTCTGGCACGTGAAGGGGAGCCAGGTCACGGACGCCCCACGGGCACAGCAGACACCCTCCTGAGATGGGCTCTGAGTCCAGCCCAGCACTGAGGCTGCTGTGAGGCCCCTCCCGGGGTGAAGCCCAAACCATTATTCCCTCTAAGGAGGCAGGTTCCAGGGTAACGGAGCGTGAAATGACTTAGGAGAGCTAATGGCCTTGCTCATACTTGCAGAGAACAGATTTGCTTCACTTCCTTTGGAAAGCACAGGTGGGAATCTATATATAGAAACTGCAGGTGCAGGGGCACCTTAATCACTCATAGGAGACCTAGTTCCACAGGGCTCGCTTCCTGACTCTTGGGCAGTGAGGGTTCCTGGGCTCACTTGGTGTCAGACGTGAAACTCCCAGCCCATCCGTTTCCAAGCCGGGGAGCCCAGAACCCAAGAAAAGTCTAGAAGTCCCCACACAGGTGCTCCAGGGGTCTTCTGGGGGCTCCCTAAGGATGCCAGGCACCTCAGCCCTGTTCCGTCACATTTGACAATGGCCCTGGCTAGAGCTGATCTCCACGCAATCCCTTAATGAAGCGCTACTCCTGCCTGTGCTGGTGGGCGCTCCCTGCAGGTGGAAGTTCAGAAGGCAACCCAAGGAGCTCATGGCAGAGCAGGAAGTGCCGGGGGTGGGGGGGGGGGGGCGGTCTCGTCTCTGTCTACTCTCTCACCTAGAGACACCCTAGCAGGAGAGGCGGGGGGGCCAGCCCTCCCTGCAGTCTTGCTTGGGGCTCAGGGGGAATAGCTGTGCTGTGGGCCCCACTCCAGCAGCCTGGCACAGGGGGTCACCATCCCGGGGCTAGCTGTTGCCCAGCAAGGCCCCCACTTGCTGTCCAGGGCAGTGGCAGGGAAGTTGGGGAAGTCCCCAGCCCACCCTGCGGGCCTGAACCCATCATGTCCAAGCTGAGGACACCCCTGCCTGGGAGATGCCTCCACGGCGAATGCTGAGGTGCTTCGGTGTTCCTGGCTCTGTGACTCTGGACAGACCACTTGGTGACGAGATGCCAGTACTGCCCTATCAGCCCAGCCAGCCGTACTTGGTATTGATAACAATGGGAAGGGCGACACAGGTGTCAGGTGTGAGCAATCACCCCCAAAGTGTGTGGGAAGCATGGGTTGGTGACTAGTTCTGCTCCAGGCAGTTGGGGAACAAAGGAGAATCACACTGTCCTCCAGAACTCCTAAACCTAGTAGGAGAGATAAGAATGTCGTATGGGAAATAAGAAAAAATAACTGACGGCTTAGCTCTATGAAGAATGGATAAAGTGGAACTAATATTTGTGGAACCCCGTGTCCTGGACCAAGGGTCTTATATATGTTTTATTTACTTAATTCTCAGAACAGGCAGGCATTATTATTGCACCCATTTCACAGATGAGGAAATTGAGGCTCAGGCAGCTTGAGCAACTTGCCCAGAGGGGCACCTCCAGTGAGTGGTGGTGAAGGACTTTGGACCCACAAGCCGATGCTCTGTTCATTCTACTCGAGGCCTCTCCCCAGGCCTGGAGGGCAGCCTGGGTGGGAAAGGCAGGGATGGTGTCCTAGGATTGTCCCACCTGTGTAAAATCAAGACCTGGCTCTAGGAGAATTGAATTCATTCATTCGATCAATGCCTTTTTTTTTTTTTTTTACTTAAAAAATATATTACTTTATTCCAACTTGTGTTTCCACCTCAGCCATGCCTTTTGAGCACCAGGCCTGATCTCTCCTGCGTGTTTTACTGTCTGGTGAGGAGACAGGCAATGCTGTGTGTAGGTGTTGCCGTAAGAGGTACCTATGGTTGGGGTGTCACCCAGCCTGCAGGGTTGGGGGGCAAGGGCTGAGCTGGGCACGTGGATGATGGCGTGGGAAGGAGTGGTTCTGGGGGAGGGGACACAGACCCAGCGTGGCTGCCACAAGGCGCCAGGGGCTCAGAATGGGAGTTCAAGGCTGGAGAGAGCAAGGGAGCCAGGAGGGCCGGTTGTACCTTTGAAAGGTTTGAAGAAGGGGAGAAACCTGGCTGCTGGCCTCTTGACTGCAGGGCTGAGTGCAGAGAGTGGGAGGGGGGCAGGGAGGCGCGAAAGGAAGCTGAGGTGCAGGCTGACAAGTGAATGTGGGTGTGCTCATCTGGGCCTGTCTTTCCCGTCTCTCCCCTCACAAATTCCTTTCTTGGGTGTACGGCTTCTAGGGCTCCCTCATGTCCAGGATGCAACCTTATGAGGTGGGGGGAGGTGACGAGCATCCTCTTTCCACAAAGGGGTCGCATCTCCTGCCCCGGGCCACTCATCTCCTTATAGGCTGGACTGGGACTGTCTTCATCCATTCAGGCCGCTGCAGCAAACCATCTCCAACAGGGTGGCTGATAAACGACTGACATTCAATTATCACAGCTCCGGAGGCTAGAAGTCTGGGGTCAGGGTCCCAGCATGGTCAGGGGAGGGTCGTCTTCCGAGTTAAAGACTTCTCGCTGGGTCCTCACATGATGGAACGGGACGAGGGGACTCTCTGGGGGTCTCTTTTTTTTTTTTTTTTTTTTTTAATGCGGTACGCGGGCCTCTCACTGTTGCAGCCTCTCCTGTTGCGGAGCACAGGCTCCGGACACACAGGCTCAGTGGCCGTGGCTCACGGGCCCAGCCGCTCCGCGGCATGTGGGATCTTCCCGGACCGGGGCACGAACCCGTGTCCCCTGCATCGGCAGGCGGACTCTCAACCACTGCGCCACCAGGGAAGCCCCCTGGGGTCTGTTTATAAGAATACTAATCCTATCATGAGGGCTCTACCCACATGACCGCATCACCTCCCAAAGGCCCACCTCCTAATACCAACACATTGGGCTTTAGGGTTTCAACATATGAATTTGAGGGGGACACAAAGATTCAGACCAAAGCAGACTAGAACCCAGAGCCTCTGGGGGCAGCCCTGGGGGCCTTCAGAAGGCACCACCCTGTCCTTCCCAAAGGTCAGCCTCACCTGTGCAGGCGGCAGCTTGGCCTAGGACCTTCCAAGTTTGCAAACCGAAGACTTTATCATATAGTATGTAGAGCTTGACTCTTGCCATTGGCGACGGAGAGTCCCTGCTGGGGCCTGAAGCACCCCCTGCTCTCTGTCCTGGCTCTGGGGCGCTGCTCCGACTTTCCCTCCCGGCAGACAATGGCTCCAGGGGCATCAGGAGAACCCAGATTCAGCCTGTCCCTGCCCCAGCGCCAAGATTGGGGCTGCAGAGCAAGCGGAGGCCGAAAAACATGTTCCAGCCTCTGCCTGAGTCAACGGCATCCCCTGGAAATCAATTCACAAACCCAGTTTGGTTTCTAGGACGTATTTGAAAAAAAAATTAAATTTTCCCAGCATCTAAGGTTGTCATCCAGCAGCACACCTCAGTGACAACCCTCACGGTCTTTCCTCACAGCACGTCTCTGGCTCTTTCTCAGAGGCCAAACCCAAGATCAAATAACGAATCATGGTTTATCCAGGCTTCTATTTCTACACAATGCTGATTAAAACAATAACTGGACGTTTAGTTGAGCTAAGTCATGAGACAGGTTATGAAAACTCTTTCCATGGTTCAAGATGAAGTCTCATAGAGAAGGGAGCATGTTCCGAGAAAACGGCCTGGATTTTATACCCAGTTTCTCTTCAGCATCGATCAGAGGCTCATTGTGGCTGTTGGGCTGGGATAGCTTAGATTCCAGCCTCAGAAATCGGGATTGAACAAAATGCCCTTGATCACCTTGGGATTTTTGTTTTCCTGTCTGCCTGGATACTGTCCATTCCAAGAGCTGTAAGAAGCAAATAGATCATAAGTAATGCACCATATAAACAACAATATTGGCCAAAGAAAAGTAAGAATTTCACCATGTAGGACCTTTCTCTCCAGGCCTAGGTGCAGAATGTTGAAATTGGGCAGGGCCCAATAAAGTTTTGAGCCTTTATTAAAAAGACTTAGATGCTGGCCCTAAAACCTGGCCCTGGTGACTCAGCTATCAACATGAGTTTAATGCTCTCCCTGGCAAAGGCTCAGCTGTGGGATATGCCGATTTCAATCCCCCCTCCCAGGGTGGCCTGTTGCCTCTGCAGGGTAAAGTTACTTGTAGGATTCTCAGAGGCGCTGCCTGTAACTCCAGCAATCCTCTAATTGCGGTATAGTATTTGGTGAAAGGGTGTGTTGCCACGGGGTGAGAAAGTACACACACCACGGGGGTGGCAGCTGACCCGTGGCCCTGTTGCAATAGCTTGGCTGTAGCCAACGTGTTTGATTCTCTGAGTCAGATAAGAATGGCTCTTAGGAGAGGCTGGTTGTTTCTAAGGTGGAAGGTGAAACCCCAAGGGAAGGAAGAAGTAACTAAAGGTGGTCATCAAGCTGCTCTGCAAGAGGAAGAGGGAGATTTCTTGGGTTTTGCTTGAAGGGATAAGGAGGCGTGAGGGGCGGTGAGGCTCTGAGAGTGGGGAGGGGCTAGAAAGGGGGCATCAGGGAGGGTGGCGGTCGGGAAACTCAGGACAGAAGAATCTAAGTGTGTAGGTGGTGTCTCTTTATCCGAGTGATGTCTCTTTATCCGAGTCCCATGGATCACTAGTGATTTCCTGGAGAATTAAAAGAGGGGCTGACTCCTGCCTCTGGACTGGCTGGAATAAAAATATTTACTGGCTGCAGTAAAATGGTGCAGAGAACAGTATGGCGGGTCCTCAAAAAATTCAACATAGTATTAGCATAGGATCCAGCAATTCCACTTCTGGGTATACTTCCAAGAGAAGTGAAAGCAGGGACTTGAACACGTACTGTGCACCTGTGCTCATAGCAGCATTATTCACGAGAGCCAAGAGGTGGAAGCAGAACAGACATCCATCCATGGATGAAAGGATAAGCCATGCGATGTATACGTTCCGTGGAATGTAATTCAGGCTTAGAAAGGAAATTCCAACATGTGCTACAACGTGGATGAACCTTGAGGCCATTATGCTGAGAGAAATATGGCAGTCACAAAACGGTAAATACTGTACTGATTCCACTTACACAAGGTAATTGGATAGTCAAATTCACAGAGACAGAAAGTAGAATAGTGATTGCCAGGGGCTGGGGGGAGGGAAAATGGGGAGTTATTATTTAATGGAGACAGAGCTCCAATTTTGCAAGATGAAAAGAGTTCTGCAGATGGTTGGTGGTGACAGCTGCACAGCAATGGAAAAGTACTTAATGCCACTGAACTGTACGCTTCAAAATGGTTAAGAGGGTAAAATTTTATGTTCTGTGTACTTTGACACAATTGAAAAAATCCTGGGGGGAGAAAAGCCTCTTAGCCCTGTACGTTTTGCTTAGGTTTCTTCGGGGGCTGAGAAAACTCATTTCTATATGGATTTGGCTTGACTACAGTGGAGTTACCTCTTAAGCGGGGACTCAGTTTAGGGTTTAAGTGTGGAGTCCCCCTTGGAAAATTCCTGTGTGGCCCACAGAGTAGGTGGGAAGGGGGCCAACGCTGCTGCTTTTCCTTGTAGCCCTGGAACAAACACTGTGTCTTTGAGCATCAGGTGCAACGTGGATTTACATTCATGAGTCATAACGAAATACGTCTTGCAAGCCAGTCCTAGGGTGGGCTGCTCATGCTGTGGTGGGCCCTCAGGACCAAGCTTAGTGAGGAAACAGAATGATCAGCCTCTTCTGGTGTTGGGCTCCAACAAGTGGAGGGACATGCATCACCTTCCCCACAGGAAGCCGTTTCCTTCCCCTCATGCAGAGGCGAACGCCTCCAAGCTCAATGGGCGTGTGAGGTGTCTCCACCGAGGTGGCCTTTGTCCAGCCCAAGGACAGACAGATGCCTTACTATCAAACCACCCCCCCACACACACCTTTCAGCTGACTCTGATGGGTTTTCAACACTAAATTGTTCTCTGACCTTGGACCAGACCTACTGGCCATAGAAAAATGGCCCCTTCCCCCCACCAGGCCTCCCTGCTGACCACATCTCACAGGTACTTCCAGACACCTGCTCAAAACTGAAATTCTCCAACTTAAAAGGATCTTTTCAGATTGAAGATGCAATCCCTGAGGCCAATGCCTTGGTTCAGATCCGAGCCATAGGGTTCCTAGCTTTCAAAGAGAACTATCTTCAAATTACAGGATACCCCAAAGAGAAGTGGTTCAAGGCAAACTCACAGAAGACCATATTAAATAAAGCAGTGGTGTGAGCTGGCACTGGCTTTCAGACAAATTGGACCCCCATCTCCTACAGAAGGGCTTAGGCAGCACCTAGCCCAGTTCTAGGCATGGCTGGAGGCTCCAAATAAGTGAATGAATGACCAGCTGCCCTCTGGTGAGCCCGCCAGCGTTGATTTGGCACTATTCTAGATCAATACAATTTCTGATTGGCAATACATTTGGGTTGTGATGCCCAAGGATTGAGAAGTAAACTAATGAACAGGACGCTATGAATTTTAACCCTGTTTTCCATTAAACACTTTGCTGATCCCCGGGCAAGTCTTTCTATCTTGGTTTTTCTCACCTATAAACTCTGTATAAGAGAGATCTGTAGAAGTACATCAAAACATGGAAGAGAGAAAACAGAGCAGTGAAATGCGTACTGGTGAAGTCGCTAATTTTTCTACCCCGAAATGCACTTGGTTCCAAGGCCGAATTCTTAAATGTTTAAAATGCATTTAAGACAGACATTCTTAAGAATGCAGACATTCTTAAATGTTTAAAAAACAATGTGACGGCATACCCACCACCCAACATAAGATACAAAACATCATCAATAGAGTTGAAGCCCCTGAATACCTTCCCCAAGTTCAGTCACTGCTTCCTGCCCAAAGGCAACCGTGCTCCTGAATCTGGACAAACGTGATAACCACTGCGCTACAGAAATGACGCCTGAATTTGGTGTTTATCATTCCCGTGCAATTCTTTTTTTTTTTTTTTTGATGTACGCGGGCCTCTCACTGTTGTGGCCTCTCCCGTTGCGGAGCACAGGCTCCAGACACGCAGGCCCAGCGGCCATGGCTCACGGGCCCAGCCGCACCGTGGCATGTGGGATCTTCCCAGACTAGGACACGAACCCGTGTCCCCTGCATCGGCAGGCGGACTCTCAACCACTGCGCCACCAGGGAAGCCCCCGTGCAATTCTTTATACCCTTACTCCATTTATATATATATATATCTGTAAACAGAGAGACAGCTGGAAATACCTTTAAGCCAGGACTGACACGCATGTCTTCCAGAAGGATTTTGACACAGTATCTAGCTTAGCACAAAGGATTGTTTGGCAAGCACATCCTTATTTGTCACCTCACTCTCTGTGTCTTTTCACCTCCCTGAGCTGGGAACGGGCTACTCTCTCTAGGTGGACCCCAAATGGTGATGCAAGCCCTTCATTAGGTCTCCTGTTAACGGGCCTGGGCCCGTCCGGGACTATGGAGCTGAAGCACCGACCCCCCACCCCTCTCCCCGGCCCAGCTCGGCGCTGATGCCTCCCCCATCTTCCCTTGCAGACGGAGATGCGGCTTCAGGACCAGCAGCTGGCCCGGCAGCTCATGCGCCTGCGCAGTGACATCCACAAGCTGAAGATCGAGCAGACCTGCGACCTCCACCGGCGGATGCTCAACGACGCCACCTACGAGCTGGAGGAGCGGGACGAGCTGTCCGACCTCTTCTGCGACGCCCCGCTCGCCTCCTCCTTCAGTCTCTCCGCGCCACTCAAGCTCATTGGGGTCACCAAGATGAACATCAACTCCCGCAGGTTTTCTCTGTGCTGAGAAGCCCTAAACGGGGCGGTGGAGCCGGACTGAGGGTTTGGGAGGTGGACGGTGGGGGGCGGCGGGGGGCGGGGCGTGGGAAGGAAGCTGAGGCCCAGCTACCCGAGCGGGTCTCCCCGGAGGCAGGGCGTCCCCGAGACCTGTGACACGTGCTCTCAGGGCCCAGCTGTGGAGCTCAGTGTCCCCATGCCTGGCCCTGGTTTAATACCCAAAGAGTCCTGCAGAAGGGCTGCCGCATCCGCTGTTCAGTGAGACCTGGGTCCCCAGGGCACACGTCTCATCCTCCCCTTAGTGACCCACATTCCTGTTTCCGGAATCACTGGTGCTATGACCTGGGAACCCAAAGGGGGACCAAAGCTGTGATTCTTGCAGAAGGCTTCCCCAGGTGCACCGACCCCCAGGGGGAGGTGATTAGATGTTAGCCGCGCCCATGTCACTGTTGCTGTCCTCTAAGTACTGGCTCAAATTCACCCTAAGTGGGTGACTCAGCAGCCTCGACAGGGACCCACCAGCAAAGGAAGACCAAAAGGAGTAACACGTGGAGCTCGGGGAAGCAGGCGCCAGAGCCGCAGCCAGTGCCCCGGATGAGGTCTCCGACCTCGGCCCTACAAGTGCGGGGTACACTGTTTCCAGTGTGTGTGGTCCCACCAATGTAGCTGGGGGGGAGCAGGCACACCCGCCCTCTGCTGCCCGTTCTGGCCACGCACACCAGTCCCAACCTCCAAAGAGCCCCTTTGCTGCCACGCTACAACCCTGGGGAGCACCTAGGAGTGGATTTCCCCGGGGAGGGTGGGGCAGCAGAGGCCTCCTGGTGTATTCCGACGGTGTCACCTCCGTCACCTTCGTGCCCTCCCCAAAAGCTCGCCCTGAGCCTCCACTGAGATTCTGTGCCTGACTTAAACAACTAATTTTAATTGAATCAGACTGTTACTAACCTGTGGCTAACTTGTCAATAACTGTTTGATTTTTGTCCAAATGGCGAAGCCAGTGGGTAGGTCAAGTACAGAGGTTCAGGGTTTGATTTTAGAAGATTCTCCCTCAAGACAAGTGGGAGGATCGGCAAGGTAAGGACTGAGACCTCAGCAAGTTAGGAAGTTACCCCAGTAGAACGCCCCGTGCGGGGGGTGGGGGGGTGGGCTGACCTTTGACCCATCTAGCCGAGCCCTCTGCTTCATAAGGGAGTGAGGCCGGGGGAGGGGAGTGGTCTCCCTCGGGCTCCGCGGCTCTTTAGCCGCTGTAGAATATTGATGTGTTAATAATAATCATTGTTAATTACGCTACACAGATCACGTATCCATGAACTTGAACTCCAAAGACGGTACTAATGCTTTGCCAAACCCACGGACTGCCAACTGCCACTCTCCACTCACTCAGCGCCGTCACCGCCCCCGCCCCCCGCCCCCCGCCCCCCCCCAGCCGAGTTACCAGTCCTACTGCGTCCGGGTTCCACTGTCGATGTGAGGCGTCCTGTTGCTCTGTCTTTCATGCTTCGTCTTCCTGTAGAATTTCAGTGGGGCCCAGGCATGCTCACACACACACACCGTGACCCACACTGGGGAGCGGTTGCTTTTCTCTTGTGGGCCAGGAGTGGGAGTTTGTGGATGGTCGGTCCCTAGTTAGAAAAGAATTTGGTGTTTTCTTGTGGCTTCCAAGAGCCGGAGGGTTTACGCTTCCTTCAAAGACGGTATTACCACGTAGCCAAGATCTGTTTTTCCTTCGGCTCTGAGCAGTGGCAGAAGTCTGAGGCGCAGAGCATTTGTCCATGAAGAAGCCCTCGGTGGAAGGCTAGGCCTCCTCAGGCCGGCTCCTCCCCAGGCAGGAAGGAGGGAGGTTTTCTCTAGTTAGTTGATGCCTCTCCTCAGGGGTTCTGTCTGAGCGCTGCCAAGTCCTACAGAGGCGTGCCCACCAGCCGTCCTCCAGAAGAACCCTTGAGGTCTTGAGGTGGCCGGCCAGCCTGCACACGCTCACTCTTCAGAGACGTGCACATACACACGCTTGAACCCACACAGGCAAGCGCATTCCACAACTGAAAAGAGGGCCAAACTGATTAGTTTTCTTTCTAGGAACCAGTCATTACAGTAACTAAAAAAGCTGGGTCCGGCCACAGCTGAGTGGTTTACCTGAATTTCGTCAACCCAGTTGAGTTGGAGTCAACTGGGCAATTTAGTTGCTCAGTTGACCTAATGATTCTTTGAGATCAAGAACACTTGATGGAATAGGTTTTGCAATAGGCGCACTTTTTGGAATAGGTTAGATGTCTCAGCTTTTGTGCTTAGTTCATGCCAAGGGAATTTTATTTTGGGATAAGGGGGGAGGAGAAGTCAGGAAGAGAAGTGCAGGGAAAAGACAGGTGTGTTTTCTTACTCACTGTCCAGTGTCTGTTAGCGTCCTTATTTCCATGGCGAACACAGGCAACTAACCAAGTCAGTTCGGCTTTGTGAAGTCCCTGCCTCCTGTGGGTCAAGAAACGTCTGAGTCAGTCGCAGCCTAACCTGCGTGCCCAGCTCCCCAGGGCAGCCTTCCAGCTTTACCACGCGTATACGATACTGTTGCAGTTTTACTCATTATCTACCCGTCTCCCTGCCATCTCTCAAGGACCCCTGGGTGTAAAACTCGAAGTCTCCATGACACTGCCTCGCAGGGTGATGTCTGACGCCTTCGTGGGCTCAGCAGTGATCACAGGCCTGGGGAGCCCGGGCAAGCTTGAGATGACCTGACCCAGCCTCAGGCCTCCTCCCTGTAGCAATACCAAGTGCTATTACGTAATCGATGGACAATTTATAATTTTATTTTTTATGATTGTTTGTTTCTATATTGCTGTTAGAAAAAGTGAAATTAAAATATTTCAAAAGAATATATTTATAAAGAGGAGAAATGTGCTTCCTTTTATCTTGTTCCTGTTACAGCACACACAGGGCCGAGCACTAAATTGAAAGAGAAAGAAGTGGGAGGAGGGAGGGAGGGAGGGAGGGAGGCCTGGAGGGAGGAACAGTCGCCTGAATCACTCTCCTTTCTTTATGGTACCTTCCCCCAAGGAGGGCTGCTTGGTGGTGTCGCCGTCAGGAGCCTCCCGGTGCAGGCTGTGTGAGCTCAAGATGTGAAACTGAGAGATGCAGGCATTCATTATTCCTGAATTTGACCAAGGCCGGAGCCTCTCTTACATTAGCCACTTCCAAAGGTGACTCTGATTGGATTCAGAATATATGGGTCCAACTCAGAGCCCTGCTGGATAGCGGACCCACAGGACATGTATTTCAAATCGCAGTTCTATCATCCAAGTACGGGGCTTAGCATTACTGTCCTGTGTGGAGAACTCGTGTCAAACTTTTTGAACATCTTAAGTGGCAGTGCTCAAAATGAAGGCTGCGTGAGGGTCACCTGGGGCACCTGCTGCAAATGCACATTCCCAGGAAATTCCTGGGCTCCACTCAGAGGTTCTGGTGTGCCGCTCTGGCACGGGGCCTAGGAATCTGTTTTTAACGAACACTCCAGGAGACTGACACAGGTGGTCTACAGACACTTGGAGAAACCTTTAAAGGGACAAAGCAGGCAGGGAAGGCATGTCTTGAATGGCTCCCGTCTCTCATTCCCGGGAGAAGTCCATGTCCGCAGGTCAGAGCAGGTGTCAGGAATCCCATTCTGTAGAAGGAACAGCTGGAGAGAAGCACTGTAGCCGTCTCGAGATCATATCACCTGCTTACACCAAGCGGATGAGTGACTGGGATCTAGTTCCTGCAGAGAGCTCCCAGTATGAATTGGCTGCGTGGAGCACAGGTCATGAGCTGAGGGACGGATGGGCACCTGGAGATCTGCCATCACCATCGGCCGTGTAGTTCAAAGGGCACTCGAGAAGCCGCTGGGCCTTTCCACCCCTGCAGATGGGACTGCACACTTTTTCAGCCCCAAGGGAAATGACTCTAATTTGGCCTCCAAACGAGTTAAATACTTTTAAGTGCCGCAGAGAAGGTAAAAGGTGACGGCAGTGTCCTGCCTTGTGGGGGAGGGCTGCTTTACCACGCGGTCAGGGGAGGCTTCTCTGAGAAGGTGCTATTTCAGCTGAAACTGCAGCCGTGCAAAGATCAGGAAAACGAGTGTTCTGGAGAGAAAAACAAGGACCCAGATTCTGAGGCGGGAGGGAGTGTGGTGGGCAGTGCGGCTCGAGTGGGGTCAGCCTCGTAGGTCAGAGTAAGGAATCTGGGTTTTACTGGGATTGGGCCAGAAGTGTTTTGAGGTCTTTGAACAGGGGAGTGATGTATGATCTGATGTAAGTGTTAGCAAGATCTATGTAGAAAGTATGGGGGAAGTGGGGCAGATGTGGCATCCACTGGAGGTCAATTACAGTGGACGCGAGTGACTTGGACGCCCGTGGCAGCTGTGGACAGGGCGACACACGGTCTGATTTGGGATTTACTTTGGAACCTAGTGTGGGATGTATTTTGGATACTGTGGAGGTAAAACCAACAGGGTCCACTGGTAGCTTGGATGTGGAGTGTGCAGGAAATAGAGACTAAGGATAGCCCTCTGGCCAGCAGCTGGATTGGGGGCCGGGGGCTTTACTGAGATGAGAAAGTTTGAGGGGAGCATGAGTCGGGGAGACTGTCTCAGCCGTGTTATATTTAAATGTCTATCAAACATTCAAGCAGGAAGTGAGTAGGTGGTTGGCTATAAGGACCCGGACTTCAGGAAAAGGCCAATGTCAGAGGCATAAATTTAGGAGTGTGGATTTGGGTGTTTGGATGATATTAAAAAGCACCATACCTGGATAAACTCCTCGAGGAAGAAAGCGTAGACATAGAAGAGGGGGCCAAGTACAGCATCGTGGGGACGCCAGCACCTAGGGGTCTGAGAGAGAAATAAGAACAGTCACAGGAGACTTAGAAAGACCAGCTGGTAAAGTACAAGGAAAACCGGATGAAGGGGGCATCGGGGAGCCTAAGAGAAGAAAATGTTTCAAGGAGACGGTCGTCAATATCAAATGCTGCTGAGAAATCGAGGAAGAGGTGGACAGAGATAAACAGTGTTTTCAAGCAAGATGGAGATCATCTGTCTTTTATTCCAATGGTCATAGCCCTTTCAGTCCAGGGGTAGGGACAGAAGTCCAGTTGTCTGGGTTGAGGAGAAAATGGAAAGTGAAGAAATTGACTCAAGTCAGTTTGCTGTAAAGCGAGCAGAGACATAGCAGCTGGACAAAGTCCTAAAGTCAGGGAAACAATTTTTGGCTTCCTGGAAACAGTGTATAACAAAATAAATACATAATAGAGTGCACTGTATATTAACAATGTATCATAATACAAATGTGTAATAAAGGTGTCAGCATCTAAGACGTGCGAAGGGAGAAACTGAGGGTGCATGAGAGAGCAGAAAGTAATTGTAGCAGTGAAGTTCTTGAGGAGGAGAGAGGGGGCTGGGAGGGGAGTAAAGACACCCCTTCCACTGTAGCGAGAGGGAAGGCGGAAGATGAGAGGGTTAGGGAATCTCTGGTGGGGAAGAGGAGGGTCCCATTGGATCCTTCCTATTTTCTCTGTGAAATAGGAGAGTGACTTGGAGGTGGTGGAATGTTGGAGGTTTGGGAAGAAAGAAGTTTTGAAACAATTATCTCAGCGAATGGGCATGTTCATTTATTAGGAAGGGTAGTCAAGTCACCCAGGAGTGCTGGCTGCCCATTTGAGGCTTGCGGTCGTTCAGTGTGATGCAAATCCAGTGAATGTGGTTGCGTGTATTTTTTTTTGTTTTTTGTTTTTCCCTCCAGCAATGGTTAGATGCCACAGTGCGCACACAGGGCAGGCAGACGGTGGCAAGGGGATGTGTCAGGCAGGTACATGGGAGGACAAGGAAGCGGAATTTAAAGTGTTTTGCAAAGGAGCAACCGTAGTGTTGAACCAAGGAATCCAAACCCAGTGAGGAGGGGAGAGGGGACATGGGGACACGGGGGCGGGGATGACAGCAGTGCTAGAGCGGTGGGGTCCATGGTTGGCGGTCTCTGTGCCATCTGGGACTCGCTGAGTGACAGGGCTGGTGGGGAAAAGCTGAACAGAAGGTGATGATCAGAGTATGGGGACAGCAGAAGTGACATTTCGGGGATGGTGCAGCTTCTTCCTTCTGAGACACAGCCTGATGCTACATTAGCTGCCTGGTGGCCTCAGTAAGTGTGTACCTCATGCACTGGTGACATCAGTCAAGACTGAGACTGCCCCGGCCCCTGCAGATCTCACCCGTCTTATTTAGAAAGGGGTTTTTACGCTCTGTCGACAGCATTCTCTTTGGCTTCTTGGCAAGAGCAGAGCATCTCCCGCTTCCTGATGCTCTCTGTCAGAGCCCCGAGTCTGCAGTTGAGAAGAAGAGACTGGAGGAGGACAGTCGTGTGGCCCTGCCAGGACACACAGGCCAAGTACAACCGTGGGCCTATCTGATGGGAACCGCTCAGGCACACTGAAGCTTTCAGATAAGGCTATTTTTAAATACCCTGTTCGCAGGCTCAAAGCAAACTGCGGTGGAGACACCTAGGCAGTCTCCGAGGGAAACCGACTCAGGAAGAGAGACCGCAAACATTGGGGGGCTCTGGACAGCAGTCACCCACACTCACTGCGAGGAGATAAGTCCGCGGGGGGCATTTCCTGGCTGGCAGGGACAGGTGCCGGAGTGGGTGGAAATTCCCTGGGAGTTATTCCAGTAAGGCCTGGTTCAGCTCTGCAGGACTGGAGTGTATTTATTTCCTAAACCATTCTGTCAGACAGGGAATCCCTCAATCCAATCGCTTCTTCTTCCTGCCCCCTCCTCCACGTGGGGACAACTGGAGCCTGAGAAAGGACCACTTGTCGGAGGACATCCAGGGTCCCAAGGGACTCCGCCTCCTTCCAGTAAACTCCCCTTCCCAGGGGGGGCCGGCCTGGGCACCACCCACTGCCCCAAGAGCCTCCCCAGGATCGGACGCCCCTTTGGGGTGGCACAGGGCTGGGGGGCAGCACAAGGGCTCTCTGCGCTGTCCCATTGCACCAGGCGGGGTGGGCGGGAAGTGGAATTGTTCCAGCATCCCAAGCAGGGGAGGACCTGACCCAGGGCATCCAGGCTTACGAACCACTGGAAGAGTCAGGGAACGTGATTCTCGGAGCTGTGCTGCATTCCAGCGAGCTCGGCAGGCGTCGTCTGGGGCTTCTGGCAGCACCTGGGCAGGTATTCCCAAGAGGTCTTCTGTCTGCCTGTCTGCCTTCCGCCACCACTGGGTTTTTACTCACACAAACACCCCCGCCCAGAACACTTCTGACACCAGATGTGTGAGTTTCCCACCCCAAACGATCCTGCAGTTCTCTGCAGACACCAGCTGGGTGTTCTACGATTTAACTCAGTTTGACACAATCCACACACAAAATGTCGTCTCCTGTATCCCGCATCCCCGCCCACAGTGGCCTCTGAGCTGGGCTCCCTGTACCCCTCTCTAGGAAAGACAAGACTGAATGAGCCATCCTGAGGATGCAGCGTGGTGCCCAGGAGGTAAAAAGCGACGCTCTGAAAGCAAGTTTCTGTTAAAAGTTTCCAGCCACTTCTATTTCTAGCAGAGGAGACAGTGAGTCTCCCTGAGAAAAACCGTAGGAGTGGTTCCTTTCAGGGAAGTGGATGAGAGGGGGTCAGCGTCCATGCCCCTGGGGGAAGGGAGCCAGAGGGATGGGCAAGCTGCATCCGTGCCAGAAGCCTTCCCAAGCAAACGACCTTGACTCCTTTACAGATTCAAAAGCACCTCTGAGGCCCAAGGCCTTACTTCTTCAGGGGATCACAGACCAGCGGGTGAGAACACGCATCCTAGGGGCTGGGACACGGGGAGGAGGTGATGGTACCCACTTTAAGGGACAAAGCAGAGGTAAAGAGCAGCCTCTGGGAGTGATGAGTCTCAGGGAAGAAGGGAGAGGACAGCGACTCACCCTGATGAAATGGGGCTGGAATTAAATCATATAAAATAACAAAGGAACATGGCTTTTTATGGACTCCAAGCTGCAGGTGGGACACACCGTATGCTGTCAGAGTCGAGTGGCTTTACCACTCAGAGTACGATTTTTTTTTTTTTTTTCCTGTTGCAAACAAAGAAGCAGGTCCAGGAGCTGGAGTGGCTGACCACGGTCACCGTCCGGTTGGTGCAGAGCTGGGACTGCACCGCGGTCTCCTAACTCCTTATCCTGGCTCTTCCCAACGCCCTCTCTTCCCTGGAGCCCTCCCACCTCCGAGTTCTCCCTTCCAACTCCACAGAGAAGGAGGTCTGAGAAAACAGATCTGAGAAGTTCTTCCCCCTGTAAACAAAAGGTTTTTTTCAGACTTTATAATGCGGGCCTATTGAGTGAAGGAAAGCCTAAAGTGCCCCCTGCTGGACAAACAGAGGAATCTACTCACATGTGGATTGTCTTCCAGATGCTGTAGTAGCGCCAATAACTTACACCTTAATATTTGCTTGTTTTCTTGGCATTTGTGATTGTCATCACTTTCCATGTTTGCTGAAAAATTCAAAGTTCAAATGCTATTTCCACCACTCAAAAAATGAGATCTCTAGCGGGAGTACCCTGTCACAATTTAATTAAATTCTACAAATACTTTTTAATATTTACTATGTGCCAAGCACTATGCCAATTCTAGAAAAGCAAGGTGACTAGAAGCTGAAGGTTTATACAGCACTTTGGTTTCATTCATGCCATCTCAACTGAAATTCATGTTTCATGTCAGTCGTGGCATGCAATCCTTTATAAAGAAAATAAAATGGCCATTAACTTGAAAATAGTGTGATATGTTTTAAAATCTATTGTTTAATGTGGTGTTTTCATTCTCATTTTTTTGGTTTTTTTTTTTGCGGTACGCGGGCCTCTCACTGTTGTGGCCTCTTCCGTTGCGGAGCACAGGCTCCGGACGCGCAGGCTCAGCGGCCATGGCTCACGGGCCCAGCCGCTCCGCGGCATGTGGGATCTTCCCGGACCGGGGCACGAACCCGCGTCCCCCTGCATCGGCAGGCGGACTCTCAACCACTGCGCCACCAGGGAAGCCCCCAACCTACTTTTTTTAATGGGCAAAAAATTTGAACACACCCTTCACAGAAAAAAAAAATACAAATGGCCAAGAAGCACATGAAAAGATGCTTAACGTCATCAGTAATCAGGGAAGTGAAAACTAAAACCACAGTGGAACACCACTTCACACCCATGAGAATGACTAAAATGAAAACAACTAGTGACACCAAGTATTGATGATGTGGAGCAAACTCATCTATTGCTGATGGAATTGTAAATGGTACAGTCACTTTGGAAAACCTTTTGGGAATTTCTTATATGGTTGAACATATACTTACCATAGGACCTAGCATTTCTAAGGTATTTATCCAAGAGAAATGGAAATAGATGTACACACACAGACCCGTATACGGATGTTTACAGCAGCTTTATTCATAATAGTCAAAACCTGGGGGAAAACCTAAAATGTCCTTTAGTAGGTGAATGGATAAAAAAATTGTGGTATATTTATACAATAGCATAAATCTTCCTACTCAGCATAAATATTCCTACTCAGCATAAAAAAAAGGAATGAACTACTGATACGTACAATAACATAGATGGGTCTTGAAAATACTGAGCGAAATAAGTGAAATACAAAAGAATAAGTGTACAATTCCATTTACATAAAGCTAGAAAAAAGTCTTATTTAATTCACGGTGACAGAATGCAGATCAGTTGTTACCTGGGGCAGGAGCGGGGATTGACTGGGGGTGAGGCCTAGGGAAATTTTGGGGGTAATAAGGAATATTCTGTGTCTTGAATGTGGTGGTATGAATATGTAAATCTGTCAAGGCTCATCAGAATGGGTTTTGGATGCATAATAAATTATACCTGAGTAAATTACACCTCAATAAAGTTGATTAAAAGAAACACCTAGGGCTTCCCTGGTGGCGCAGTGGTTGAGAGTCCGCCTGCCGATGCAGGGGACGCGGGTTCGTGCCCCGGTCCGGGAAGATCCCACATGCCGCGGAGCGGCTGGGCCCGTGAGCCATGGCCGCTGAGCCTGCGCGTCCGGAGCCTGTGCTCCGCAACAGGAGAGGCCACGACAGCAAGAGGCTCGCGTACCGAAAAACAAACAAACAAACAAAAAAAACACCTAAGCAATCTGGGAAAAAATAAGGCTTAGAAAACATTAACATAACAGATGAAAAGGAAAATCACGACTTTATGGAGTGCTAGAGATGGGGACCAGAAGACACAAGAGGTAAAGCAAGTGAGATTCTGTGAAACACCTTTCCCTCTCCTGGCCTCAGTTACACCCATGGTACAGTGGACAGGATCCTGTGCGCTGTCGCCTGTAAGTTCAGTTGGTTATTTCTCTGAATCAATTGCCGGCCGTGCCTACACACAGTTATAATCATCATTACAGAGAGCCTTTCGTATCCGCACTGGATTTTATGGTCTGTGGCCAGACCTCTTCACAACCCTCACAGCCACGCTTGACTTAGATACTATTGTGGTCTCCATTACTACAGAAAAGGAGACTGAGGCTCAGAAAAACCAGTGATTTTTTTTAAGATCACACGGAAAATGATAGACCTGCGATTCAAGTCCAAGTGCCAAGGAACTCCAATTTTCCAAACTCTCTCACCTCCCTATCCTCCTGTCCCCCAGGAAAAGTCACTCAGTTATTATGTAATTAATTGAAATCACCATGAGCAATAACGTATCAATAACAACAGTACCAGAGCTAAGAAGTAGAACTAGGATGTAACATTCATTTTCCGGCTCAGACCAGTCCACATGTGTTTCTCAAAAGAAGGAATGACTATAACGGCTGATGGTTGTGTTTAATAGTGCTTTGCTTATTAGTATCTCAATTCAACAAATACTCTGTGGGGAAGGCATTGTTAGGAGCAGGGCATTCAGAAAGGATTAAGGCACAGTCCTGGCCTTCCCAGAACTTAAAAGCCAGTGTTACACCCTGTTCAGCTCAGGACTGTTTTCTCCCACGTGCGGTCCTAACACCAACAGTTACCTCCTACCGCAATCCCATCAGCTCCCACAGTGACTCACAGAATGGGCGCCAGATGGGGCACCATGTCCAGATTGTCTGTTTTCCAAGAAGTATTAACGGCATTTTCCAAAGTCAAATGGAGGGATCTGACAAGGGCACTGGGGCCCACAGTAGGAAAGAGCAATTTAAATCAGACCTAGCTTGCGGAGTCTATAACACAGCACTGCTCTGAATAGGGCTGTAAGCCTCCGGCCCAATAGCCCCAAGCTACTTGAGAGCTGGTAAAGTTACATTAGAGTTTTCAGATGCTTTTTAACATAACTGTCAAATATGGTAAGTCACGCAAACATAGGTTTTTTTTTTTTTTTGTCTTTCCTTGCATATTTTAAAACGGCTCTTTTACGTATTATAGCAAATACCTCAAATTATAAACATTTCTCTGGGAAAGAGGTGGTATAGGGTGGGGCACTTCTGTGAGAAGCAGATTCCCTTTATTTATGTCCTGCCTTTTGAGGGCCCTGGAAGGAAAGCAGAGACTGTTATTGCTGTTTTCCATGATGAGAAACTCCACTGGGAAGCACCCCGTGGTTTTGTGCATCTCAATCCTTTTTAAAGTGTTGACATATGCACGCTTCCTTCTCTGATGCCCCATTACACACATTCATTTGAAAAATTAAAGTGAACTACACCTAACTTTTTTCATATCGTAACATGTAAAATTAATAACTTTCACCGCATTTTCTGTAATGTGGAACACATAAGGAGCAGAAAGGGTGACACAAACCTGATTTTTGGCTTCCTCAGACACCTGTTGGCCTCCTATGGGATGCATCCTTGTTCATGGCACACAGAATAACCCTAGCCTGCGTCTCACGGTCAAGTGCGGCAAACATCAACCCGTAAAATACTTTCTCCAGTGTGTCAACCTGGTCAGGACTGGGGTGTCCCGTGGTGGTAGGGATTTATATATGTTTTATTTTATTTTATTTTGGCCACACTGCGCAGGATGTGGGATCTTAGTTCCCCAGCCAGGGATCAAACCACTTCTTACTACCCCCGAAGGGGAAGCACGGAGTCTTAACCTTCCCTGGACTACCAGGGAAGTCCCTGTATAACTTTTAAACACAAAATTGTTCAATTTTTAAAAACTTTTATTGAAGTAGAGTTGATTTACAATGTTGTGTTAATTTCTGTTGTACAGCAAAGTGACTCAGTTATACACATATATATTCTTTCTCATATTCTTTTTTTTTTTTTTTTTTTTTGCGGTACGCAGGCCTCTCACTGTTGTGGCCCTTCCCGTTGCGGAGCACAGGCTCCGGACGCGCAGGCTCAGCGGCCATGGCTCACGGGCCCAGCCACTCCGCGGCATGTGGGATCTTCCCGGACCAGGGCACGAACCCGTGTCCCCTGCATCGGCAGGTGGACTCTCAACCACTGCGCCACCAGGGAAGCCCCTTTCTCATATTCTTTAAAAAAAAAAAAGTCCCTGTGTATGTGAACGTTGTCCTCAATGATGTAAGGTCCATGAAAGGCAGGGTCTTTATCTTTTTAGCTCCCTGCCTTATTCCTAGCAGTTAAGACAGTGCCTGGCACACAGGTGTCCTATAAATATTTGTTGAATGAATGACGAGTAAGCTTTCCCTGTCCACATGTGACTGTCCAATGAGCCCCTGTATCAGTTCTTTCACATGTCCCTGCTCATGTTTATGGGCTGAAACCCCCTCCCAACTTATCAACTGAAACTCAGCTGCAGCCTCTCCTCCATGAAATGAGCTCCCCACGCAGCTGTGATCTGAAAATAGTGAACAGCAGGAAGGATCATGTAAATCAAGTGCAAATCAAATCAGCAAAAATATAGTCTATTTCATATTGAAATAAACTAAATTACAGAGCTACTACCATGACTTATCAAGGGATAGAAATGATTGAGAAAATAAATCAATAAACCATTTTAGCAGTTTCCAAATCACGTATTGATCTTTTAAAGTTTTTGCCATGGTTTTTTTTTTTTTTTTTGGCTGGCTAGCTATCACCTGCTAGATGAAACCGTAACCGCCTGAACCATAATTTGACTTAGAGAATCACATCTGGCTCTCAACAACGTTCCACATTCAGTCGATATTTGGCAGGTGACTTTTGTCTTAAGTAAATGTCTCTTAGCATCAATGCTTTAGTTTTTGGTGCTGAATCTTCTACTGAACTAAGGAATTTCACTAAAGAATTTCTTAGCCCTTATAGTCCTGTTTGATATTTCTATTTATTTAATATTTCTGATACCAACTAAGTCATAAAAATGTTCATTGAAATGTCCTATTAAAGAATTGGTTTAATTTTATCAACTTATGTTCACCTGCAACCCATGAAGCTTTGTGAACATCCATCAGCCATATGGAAGGAACTTAAAATCTGTTATGGTTTTCACTTTTCTCATCAAACATGCATCTATAGATACTTTATTTAAAAATTAATAACTTTTCTCTTGTACTTGATATTTTATTTTAAATTCTTTATTTTTTCTCATATACTTATATAGGATATATATCTTCATTATTTCCTCATTCTCAATATCTTCTGCTTCTTTCTTATTTTCTGTATTTAGATTTATAAGTGTAATGACTATCATTCATCAGAATAATCTATCAGCTTTAATAACAGAAATATTTCTTTCTTGTAAAACAAAACAAAGTTTTGAGGTCTGTTAGAATATTATTTACTTAAGCCAAGTCTCTAATTTAAAAAATTTCTTCTGGGAGTTCCCTGGCAGTCCAGTGGTTAAGACTCCACACTCCCAATGCAAGGGGCCCAGGTTTGATCCCTTGTCGGGGACTAGATCCCGCATGCCACAGCTAAAGACCCCCACAGGCCACAACTAAAGATTCCACATGCCTGAGCTAAAAGATCCCACATGTTGTAACTATAGATTCCTTATGCCGCAACTAGAAAAGATCCTGCCTGCTGCAACGAAGATGCTGCAGCAGCAACTAAGACCCAGTTCAGCCAAATAAATAAATAAATATTAAAAAAAAAAAACAGACTCCACCCATCCAATGCAGGAGGCACGGTTCAATTCCTAGTCGGGGAAGTAAGATCCCACATGCCACGCAGTGCAGCCCCCCCCAAAAATTTTTTTTTCCAAACATTTATCTACTCACATTTCAGTTTCATGCTCTATAGGAATTGGGTAATTTTCACATTTAGATCTAAAGTCCTCAACTATTTAAGCCCCAAACTCCTTTCCCTCTGTAGATAGTCTAATCACCAAATAATACTCAGAATCACAGAGCCAGGCCATCTGTACCCATGGCCCTTGCTATGGGCACTGTGATAATGGACCAGTGCTAGGTGCCCAGCACCTGGATGTGCCAGCCCTGGGCCTGGTTGCCCTCGGATCTGTTCCTCATCCTTTCCCTGCTCTGCTGTATGTTGAAGGGGCAGCCTGCAGCCTGCAAGCCCCCTTCTCAGTGAGGTCTCCAATGGGAGGCACCGGTGGGGACGGAAAGGCAGGAGAAGAGAAGACAGGGTATTCCTCTCATTCCTCTCTCCCTCCGCCAGCATCTCCATCTTGTCTGCAGTTCCAGCACTGCCGTACAGGCCCTCTGTGGCCCAGGTTCTCCCGGGGGACCCCAGCCCCTGGCTCTGGTACTCACCATCACCTCCTTCTCTCTCTCAGCCCAGGGATGGAGGGTCTTCTCACCGCTCCTGGACTTGCATTGTCCCTGGTTGATTCCTGAGCCTCTCCATCCCTTGGGGAACCAATTTCCTGCATTCAACCTCCTTTGCTATCTAGATATGTTTTCCTGGTTAACCTCTGGCTGATGTGTTGCAGTTTCAACACCTGGTAATAACATCCCATGGGGAGGCTCTGCCCCTTCCCCCAGTGGCCTTGGGTTCTCCTTTCAACACCTGCCAACGCTTGGGTCTGCCCGTTGCCAGCTCTTCCCAGCTCTGCTTTCAGCAACATCTTGTTTGTGGCTTGAAATCTCGTATGGAGGGAGTCATGGAAATCTGCAAACACTACAAATCCTGCTCACCCTGCCCATCCCCACTCCACCAAGGGCCAGCTCTGAACATTCACCAGCACGCCACTGGTGGAGATCTGGGTGAGATCCGCAATGGACACTCGTCCATTAACTGCTGGCAGAGCAGGGGGCTTCTCTGCAGAGGTGGGTTTCCAGTTCACCCCACCTCGCCTAAGAGGAGAACTGGCCCCCGCATGAAGACAGCTGTACGTCCCCAGAGAGCCTGGCTAACTGCTGTCTCAGGGCTGGCACTAGGGTGATGGGGGGAGGGACTCACCACGGGTACAAAATTTTAGGGGGCATCGGGGAAACTCAGTAATCAAGACAACTTGTACTTTCGATGCAATATTTTTAAAGATCAAAATTAATGCCTCCCACCAAGCCCCATGATGAACAAAATATCAAAATTTTAAGGAAAGACAGGGTTGGACAAGGCTGAGATCACGGTGAGATGAGGAAGGTAAGTCATGCAAGATTCATCTTGGTTAGATTTTGATAGTTGTTCACATGGATTTTTTTTGCATTAATTTTGATTTTTTAAAATGACTGCATTTGGCAATGATTTATTGGCTATGACACCAAAAACACAGACAACAAAAGAAAAATAGATAAATTAGAGGTCATCAAAATGGAAAATTTTGTGTGTCCAAGGACACTATCAACAGATTAAAAAGGCAAGCAGAATGGGAGAAAATATTTGCAAATTACATATTTGATAAGGGATTAATATCCAGAATATTTAAAGAGCTCCTAAAACTCAACAACAAAAAACCCAACAACCCAATTTAAAAATGAGCAAATGAGCAACTATACTCCAATAAAAATTAATCAAAAATAATAAAAAATAGGGGCTTCCCTGGTGGCGCAGTGGTTGAGAGTCCGCCTGCCAATGCAGGGGACATGGGTTCGTGCCCCGGTCCGGGAGGATCCCACATGCCACGGAGCGGCTGGGCTTGTGAGCCGTGGCTGCTGGGGCTGCGTGTCCGGAGCCTGTGCTCCGCAACGGGAGAGGCCACAACAGTGAGAGGCCCATGTACAGCAAAAAAAAAAAAAAAAATAATAATAATAATAAATAAAAATGAGCAAAGGACTTGAATGGATTTTTCTGCAAGAAGATATACAAATGGTCAATAAGCACACGAAAAGATGCTCAACATCACTAATCATTAGAAAAATGCAAATGAAAACTGCAGTGAGCTACCACCTCACACCCATGAGGATGACTATTATTAAAAAAAAAAAAAGAAATAACAAGTGTTGGAGAGGATGTGGAGAAATTGGGACTCATGCATTACTAGTGAGAACGTACATAGTGCAGCTTCTGTAGAAAACAGTATGGCGGTTCCTCAAAAATTTTAAAATAGAACTACCATATGATCCAGCAATTGCACTTCTGCGTATATAACTAAAAGAATTTAAAGCAGGAACTCAAAAAGATATTTGTATACTCAGCATTATTTGTAAGGGCTACAGTGAGAAGTAACCCAGGTGTGTCCATTGATGCATGAACAGATAAACAAAATGTGGTCTATCCATACAATGAATATTATTCAGCCTTAAAAAAGGAAAGAAATGTTAGCACAGGCTACAACATGGATGAACCTGGAAGAAGGTATACGAGGTGAAATAAGCCAGACACAAAAGGACAAATACTGTGTGATTCCACTTTTATGAGGTACCTAGAAGAGTCAAATTCATAGATACACAAAGTAGAATGGGGGTTGCCAGGGGCTGGGAGGAGGGAAAAATGGGGAATTATAGTTCAGTGGAGAGAGTTTCAGTTTTGCAAGATGAAAAAACCTGGAAATGGATGGTGGTGACAGTTGCACAACAATGTGAATGTACCTAATGCCGATGAACTGTACGCTTAAAAATGGTTAAGATGGCGAATTTCATGTTATGTGTATTCTACCAAAAAATTTTTTTAATTAGGGGAAAAAAGCGAGGTGCAAACCGGTATGCAATCAGTTACTTTTATGGTAGAAAGGGGGGGCGGTTAGACTCTAGTACTTTATTTGCTTGGATATGCATTTTTAAAGCTCTGGAAAGATGCATGAGAAACTAAAAATAAACTTTACCTTGGAGGGGTGGGGTGGGAACTGGGCAGATAGAGGGCAAGGGTCGGTGTGACATTTGTCATGTATCTTTTCTAAGAATTTCTCATTTTATACAAACAGGTCTCAGAAATTCCCAGCTGCTTATGGGAAAGCAGAAATCAGATTCGAGTGTTGCCTAATGGCCATGTGGCCGCCTCTGAATGATAACCCTTTCTGGCGGGGTTCACCTTGACCTGCCATTGATCGGCGCCTTGTTATCTGTCTTACCTCACCTGAAACCCAGCATGAACCCTCAGACCAACCAGCAGAGCGTTTTCCTCTGGAAACAGTCCAGCTCCCTTGAGAGCAGTGGACCCTGAGGGCACTGGAACCCTTCCCTCTGGGGGCAGGTCCATCTTTCTGCTGGGCTTTCTGTCACCTCCATGGGTATTCTTTCGTTGGTGATCCTGCACCCTCCAGACCTGCTTGCCAAGCTCTCTCTCTAGCAGGAAGACTCAAGGGCGCCCCCTGCTAGCTTTACTGAGGGGTGACCACTCTGGGCACAGTCGGGGGACCTGCGGGATGGGCTCCCCCTTCGCCCTTCACCTCTCCTCTATCCTCCCCTGCTCAGGGAGCCCTGTCCCCGAATCTATTCCCCCCGCTGCTGCTCACCTGCCCTGGGCCTGCCCCTCCAGTCCTGCCCCCCACCCCCGCCCCCATGCAGGAGCCCTGCCCCTTAGCCCCATCCTGCAGTCAGACACACATAGGTTTGAATTCTGACTCTGCTGATTACGAGCTGTGTGACCCTGGGGAAGGTAGTTAACCTACCTGAGCCTCGGTATCCTACTGGGTAAAATAGGGACACGAAGAAAGACATAGGGACACGTGCGGTCTCCTGCTGGGAGGCCATGGTCCACACCGTCTTCTGGTGTCGGCGTGGTTCTCCCTCTTGAGCTGGTTGGTGGCCACACAGGACTTTGCTTTATAATTATTTATTAATAATTATAAATTAACTATTTATATAATTATTATTATTTATTAAACTGTACGTTTTTATTTTATGCACTTTCGTATATATATGTTCTATCATACAGTTTCCAAAAAAAAAAAAAGCTTTTTAAAAAAGTAAACCTATAGAAAACATATCAGGGGCTAAATAAAGGCTAGTTTAGTTACCCCCCAGTCCCCACTGCCAATACCATTTCAGTTCTCTCCTCAGCCTCGAGTTCTCTCCTCAGCCTCGTCCTGGCACAAGGGCACATCCCAGGTACAATCCCAGGTGTGAGGTTCTGTAAATGGCCCAAAGCAGTGTCACCTGCCCTTGCACTGGAATTATCTGGGAGCAATTCACCCGCCTGAGGAAAGACACCCCTTCCTCTGCCCCACCCCTGAAGAATCTGCCAGGAAGAAAACTCCAGAGAGTCCTTATCCACCAAGCATCTACCACGCGCCAGACACTTCTCATACACCAGCCTATGTAATTCGTCTCCCAGTCCTATGAAGCTGGTGCTGTGACGGTCCTCGTTTTGCAGGTGAGGCACAGAGGAGGTGACTAACTTGCAGTGGGTCACATGGGCAGGACGGTGGAGACAGTATTTGAAACCACGACTGTGGTTTCAAGGGGCTCCCTTGGCCATGCCTTTCCTGAGACCACTCTTTTCCATACGTTGCTAACTTAGTTTCTGGTAGTTTCTTCAAAACGTTCATGTGCACGCAAATTACCTGGGCTCTTGTTAATTCTGACTCGCAGGTCTGGGGTGGGGCCTGAGACTCTGCATTTCTATCAAGTAGGTCCTCAGCCTGGAGGTCCCCTCACCATATTGCCCAATCAGACACAAAGCCCAGACCTCTGCCTACTTATCACAAGGACTTGGGGACCTTATCATTATATTTGTGATGGTGACCTGTGATCAGTGATCTTTGATGATATTACTACTATGACTCATTGAAGCCTCAGGTGATGGTTAGCATTTTTTAGCAATAAAGTTTCTTTTAATCAAGGTATGTAAATTGTTTTTTAGATATGATGCTATTGCACACTAAATAGACTACAATATAGTATAAACATAACTTTTATATGTACTGGGAAACCAAAAAATTCGTGTGACTCGCTTTACTGCGATAATCGCTCTATTGTGGTGGTCTGGACCAGAAGCCGCAACATCTCTGAGGTCACCTGTACCAGTGTCTCCCCACCTTTTCACCTGTGGCATCCAGAGAAGGTGATAGAACTCGTGGCCCGTGCTGGAGCACAGGAGACGGTGCTGCCACTGGGGCAAAGCCCTCGCCCGAGGGTCCCCACGGGCCAAGGGCATCAGGTTCTCTGCACACTTGTGTTGTACCCACAGCACCCAGAGAGAAGCCCTGGGTGGAGATTCTTAGACTCCCCTTCAGGACGCTCGTTTCCCACACATTCTATTGACGCTCTGCTCATGTGTTTTGTTCACAGTCACATTTGCACAGTAGTTCAGGGTTCAGGTTGTTTTCTGACCAGAGGTGGGTACCCGGTGACCCCTGCTCCCTGGGACTCGGCCTATTCGATCTGATCCCAAGTAGCTGGGTCGCATCCATGGCACCTGCCCCCATCCCGTCAGAACTGGTGCTACCCTTTCTGACCTAGTTATTTGGTCTCATTTCCCAATAACAACCAGCGTGGCCTCCTTCCCTCCCTCTTGTGAAATTAGTTGCACAAAGAATGAGAAGCTGGGGCCTTTCATGTCTCTAGGTTCCTCAGGTATGATTTTTGCCACACGTCACTCCTGCAAACTGGCCCAGCCAGCCTGACGCGCTCTCCAGAATGCGCAGTCCACACTTCCCGGCAGATGCCTTTCGCGTCCTGACCATGTACAGAACTTGCTTCTTTCTTCCGGGGCTGCAAGGCAGGAACACTGGTGTGGCATCCTTGCAGATCTCCGTAGTACGACATGGAGCTGGCACAGAGCTGGAGGCCCCGGCAGCTTTGACGGCGCATAGAATTCCTGCACACGCTCAGCTGATCGCCGTCTCTGCTCCACCTGTGCAGCCTGCCCTGTCACGAGCCAGGGACACTGGCCAAGCGCAGGTTCAGAGCTTCCTGCCCAGGGATGTGATGCTGTACCCCTACACGTGGCTCTGGTTTCTGGAAGCACAGGCCCTGCCAGGGTTCCCGCCAGTGAGAATGAAATGTCCATGGGGCCGACATTTGAAGAACAGCGGATCTTACTTGACAACAGACCCCAGAGGACCCTAGACAGGGAAGAGTTGCTGCCCTTGGATCCACTGACCCAAGTAAGTACTGCGGGGCCTCGGGAGGAGGGGAGATGAGGAGAGACATCAAAGGGGTCTGTTGAGATGAGGCCAAACACACCTGGCACCTCTGCAATAAGGTGGCATCCAATCCCCTCTCCGGGAGCACTGCCAGCTTCATGTGCCCCGGCAGTGTTGACTCTGGCACGAGGGGAGGATGCTATCAGCTCACAAGGTCTGAACCAAAGGAGCCTGTCAAGATGAGGGCCAAACACACCTGCTGCCTCAGCGACAACGTGGCATCCAACCCCCTCTCCAGGAGCACTGCCAGCTTCACGTGCCCTGGCAGTGTAGACTCTGGCATGAGGGGAGGATGCTATCAGCTCACAAGGTCTGAGCTTCAAGGCAAGGGCAGAGCGGCTGATAAGCAAAGCAGAGCCTGAGAACCACACCAGGCACAGGCACACGACCTACCGTGCTATTCTGTGGCCGACCACAACTGGGGCATTGGAGGATTGCCCGGCTCAGGCCTGGTACCGCCGGCGCGGCCGGGGGGTGGGGCCAAGACGGCCAGCCCAGCCCCCAGATGTGCGCCCAAACGGGAGCTGTCTGCATTTTCCTCCAAACGTACACGTGAGGATCCCCTCACACCATGGTTCTTTACTCTTTTGGGGTAGAGGGGGACCCTTTGAGAATCTGATAAAAGCCAGCACCTTTTGCCCTGAAAAATGTAGCATCTAATGGAAGGCTGAGAGTTTGGCTTTCCATCCCTCTGAAACCTGGTTGATAGATAGATGGGAGGATGGGAAAGCTACTTGGAGTGTGGGGAGAGAAGCTGTCTCTGAGGCCCCAGAGGAAGGGAGGGGAACAGGGAGAAGTGTTAGCTAAGGTTAAACTCTGCGGTGAAAGAAAAGACGGGAAGCATCGTCTCTCAGAGATGGCTGATGGAGTAAAGGATGCCACATACCAAGTGGGTGGAGTCAGATGTTAGCAGAGCATCTTCAATAGTCCCGACCTGATCACCTGGCCAGGCAGAAATCCAGCAGGAGCCCAAGAACGTAATTCATGGGAGGCTTTGGGAGTAAACTGCAAGTCTCTCTTCACCCTCGTGATATAACACATCATGATGAATTCAGGGTGCTGGACAACCGTCAAACTTGGTCATTGTGGCAGACTCACAGTCCCTGCCTCTTGGTGGTCACTCCTCTGGGGATCCCCTCCCCTTGGATGTAAGCAAGACCTTGCCTCTAACCAATAGAATATGGCAAAGATGATGGAATGTCCCTTCCTTGGTTGGGTTATGTTATGTAAGACTCTGTCCTGCTAGCAGATTCACTCTAGAAACTCTTCTTGCTGGCCGGATGAATTAAGTGACCATGATGGGAAAGCCCACGTGGCAAGAAACTTCCAGAAGCTTCTAGGAGCTAGGACTGACTTCTAGGAGCTGAGGGCGACTGACGGTCAACAGCCACAAATCACCAGGGCCCTCAGTAATATAACCACCAGAAAACGAATCCTGCTAGCCACCTGAGTGAGCTTAGAAGCAGTTCTTCCCCAGGAGGGCATCCAGATGAGAACCCAGCCCTGGACCACACCGTGATTCAGTCACATCCTAAACAGAACCTGCTTAGGATCTCCTAGGATCATACCTGATCCACAGAAGCTATGAGATGCTTAATGTGTGTTGTTTTAAGCCACCCTGTTTTTTACACAGCAATAGATAGCTAACACAGCCATGGAGCGAGAAAGTTCAACGGCTTTCTCAACCTGTGCTGTGGTCAGGAGTGTCCGTGTTGGCAGACAGAAGCACAGAGGTTCCAGGACAGGGATAAATGGTTTCTCCATTTCATCTCAGGAATCACTGTGTTTGTTGTAAGTTTAGCTTTTATAAAGTCCTTCACATTGTGCTGGAAGACGTATTCCTTTTATTCTGTGAACTCATTTTATAGCTAAACCTTACCCCTGGAAACTGTTACCGTGAGCCGTCACCTAGACTTCAGAAGACTCATATTTGCTTATTTTTTTTATTGGAGTATAGTTGCCTTATACTGCTGTGCCAGTTTCTGCTGTACAGCAGAGTGAATCAGCCATACGTATACATCTATCCCCTCTTTCTTGGATTCCCTTCCCATTTAGGTCACCACAGAGCACCGAGTAGAGTTCACTGTGCTATACGACAGGTTCTCATTAGTCATCTGTTTTATACATAGTAGTGTATATATGTCAATCCCAATCTCCCAATTCATCCCACACACATCCCTCCCCGCTTCCCCCTTGGTATCTGTACATTGTTCTCTATGTCTGTGTCTCTATTTCTGCTTTGCCAATAAGACCATCTATACTATTTGTCTAGATTCCACATATATGAGTTAATGTACGATATTTGTTTTTCTGACTTACTTCACTCTGTATGGCAGTCTCTAAGTCAATCCACGTCTCTGCAAATGACACAATTTCGTTCCTTTTTATGGCTGAGTAATATTCCATTGTATATATGTGCCACATCTTCTTTATCCATTCCTCTATTGATGGACATTTAGGTTGTTTCCATGTCCTGGCTATTGTAAATAGTGCTGCAGTGAACATTGGGGTGCATGACTCTTTTTGAATTCTGGTTTTCTCTGGGTATATGCCCAGGAGTGAGATCGCCAGGTCATATGGTAGTTCTATGTTTAGTTTTTTAAGGAACCTCCATACTGTTCTCCATAGTGGCTGTATCAATTTACATTCCCACCAACAGTGTAAGAGGGTTCCCTTTTCTCCACACCCTCTCCAGCATTTATTATTTGTAGATTTTTTGATGATGCCCATTCTGACCAGTGTGAGGTGATACCTCATTGTAGTTTTGACTTGCATTTCTCTTACAATTAGTGACGTTGAACATCTTTTCATGTGTTTGTTGGCCATCTGTATATCTTCTTTGGAGAAGTGCCTATTTAGGTCTTCTGCCTATTTTTCGATTGGTTTGTTTTATTGATATTGAGCTGCATGAGCTGTTCGTATATTTTGGAGTTAATCTTTTGTCAGTTGCTTCGTTTGCAAATATTTTCTCCCATTCTTTTTGGGTTGTCTTTTTGTCTTGTTTATGGTTTCCTTTGCTGTGCAAAAGCTTTTAAGTTTAATTAGGTCTCACATGTTTATTTTTGTTTTTATTTCCATTACTCTAGGAGGTGGGTCAAAAAAGATCTTGCCACAATGTATGTCAGAGTGTTCGGCCTATGTTTTCCTCCAAGAGTTTTATAGTGTCCAGCCTTACATTTAGGTCTTTAATCCATTTTGAGTTTATTTTTGTGTATGGTGTTAGGGAGTGTTCTAATTTCATTCTTTTACATGTAGCTGTCCAGTTTTCCCAGCACCACTTATTGAAGAGACTGTCTTTTCTCCACTGTATAGTCTTGCCTCCTTTGTCATAGATTAGGTGACCATAGGTGTGTGGGCTTACCTCTCGGCTTTCTATCCTGTTCCATTGATCTATATTTCTGTTTTTGTGCCAGTAGCATACTGTCTTGATTACTGTAGCTTTGTAGTATAGTCTGAAGTCAGGGAGCCTGATGCCTCCAGCTTATTTTTTAAGTTATGAAGTCAGTCTGGGTTCCCTGATATTTGTTGTGAAAAATGATAGCAAAACAGCACTCACTAAAGTGAGTATTAAAATATAAAATAAAGGACATTATTTATTAGTGCAAAGGAATCTTCTCAGGGAGTTGTAAATTGTCTTTAAACAGAAGTGTTGAAAACAGTTTCCATACAATTATACAAACTACCGGATGACCAAAATTCAATATGAACAGGGACAGTTTTTTAATCTTTTACTAAAACAAAAAGATTCTAAAAAATCATTTCTCCCCTTCAAACAGAATCCCATCTGTTTCAAGACTGAATAAATATGTCCGCACAGCAGTTCATTTCCAGAGTTTAGTAAACATTGCAAACTTAGTATCAGAGCATATGGGAGATATTTAGCAAAAATTCCCCCCCCCCCGCCCAAACTCAATGACTTAAGGAGAAAATGAGAAATTTTCAAACTGTTGCCATACATATATTCTACCTATTTCACTGACTGGAAATCCACACTTCAGCTTTATATATTCTTCAGCAAGACAACCAAAAAATTTTGCTTTACTATGAATGTGCCGAATAATTTTAAGGAAAGTATTTTTTAATTTAGGTATTTTGATAATGGTTTATTTAAAGGAGAAAAGGGAACAGAAATATTGATTCATCTTCCATTAGAAGCTTAATGTCTCACCAGTGAAGTGAGGAAACAGACTGCCACGTCCAGCTCTAATGAGCAAAACTGCACAAGAGAAGGAAAATGTGGGGTGGGTGGGAAGGGGGCCCATGGGAACGGGCAGCTCCTGAGCACAGTTGTGGGTTTATGGCAGTTGGTTTCTTCTTTCTTTTTTTTTTTCTATAATTTTTATTGGAGTCTAGTTGATTTACAATGTTGTCTTAGTTTCTGCTGTACAGCAAAGTGAATCAGTTATACATATACATCTATCCACTCTTTTTTAGATTCTGTTCCCATATAGGCCATTACAGAGTATTGAGCAGAGTTCCCTGTGCTCTACAGTAGGTCCTTATTACTTACCTATTTTATATATCGTTGTGTGTATATGTCAATCCCAGTCTCCCAATTTATCCCTCCCCTGGTTTACCCCCCAGCTGGTTTTCTTATACTTCATAATTTACATGTTTACAGATATTCTTTCAAACGTACCCAATGTTACATTTTCAGAAAACATTTAACTATGGGCATGCGTTTAGTCCCTCGATTAAAATCACACCTTTGGAAGGCGGGGAGGCAGCAGCCCAGCAGGGCCAGGTTCATATCGTTTCTCATGGGTGAGGAAGTAGAGACCCAAGACAGGAAGTGACTTGGTCAAGATCCACAACCGGGGGGGCAAAGCAACAGCCAGAACTCATTTACGGAACAAAAGGCATGGGTCACCTCAGGGACCATAACCCTAATGTGACTTAACCCCCTGTTGGGCTGCCCCCTGCAGGCCTAGAAGGCCTGCACTTGCCCAGCTTCAAGATCAAAGGAAGAGCCCAGAGTCAGTAAGAGAGACATGAGTGGTTTAATGGATGGGGGAACTTACACGTTTGAAGCAAGGTCCTGGAGCGACACCCCACTGTGTGCATCGGATGGGCGAGCAGGACATAGCAGCAGTCTTTGCTCCTGGGGCAGGGCAGGGGTGGGGGGGTGGGAGATTGCCAGTTATAGGGGGATTGAGGCCAGGTGGGCTCATTTGTTACCAGGGAAACTAGCAGAGGGGCACGCCCCTCACAGCCCCTTAGATAAGAAGAATCACTAGCTGGGGTCTGGGGCAAGGACATAGGAAGATCAGTCATGTGCGTAGGGTGTAGGTGAAGCAGCACTGGTCGGGCAGGTGATGTACAGAGAGCAGCATGACCACACAGCCCCCATTAGACAACCTGCTCTTTCCCTGAAGTTCTCTCCCAGCGGTTCACATCTCCTCTCCTCCTCCGCAGGTGTACACATCATATCACCCTCAGCAACTCATCTAGCGCCCACCGGATCTGTTAACCCACCAGCGATGCAAAAGGCAGGTGGTGAGCCCAACAGTGGCCCAGCTGCAGGGCTCCCCCTGGCCCCGCCACGTACAAATGCAGCCCCATCTCGATATGTACACTCAGACTCACATGTTCTTCACACTCAAACATCTTTGAAATCAGGCTCCATTGCACAACCGCTATCGATCAGGGCGGGCAATTGGAATAGTGTCAGTATCACCTACCTGAGCACCATCAAAAACAGCATCAAACCTGCAGGGTGGGCGTCAGCTTTTCAACCCCTAGGAACCAGAGTTGTAGTTTTAGGGTGAGTCCAGTACATTTAGCCACATTCCTGAAGCAGGTGTTAAAAGTAGACTAACTTGATATCCTTGTAAAGCTGGTTTATAGCACCAAAGATTTTGTTTTTATAAATTCTTTTAAGAAATGCTCTCATCCACACACTTATTGGCACGGAGAATAACACTAAGCAACTAAGCCCGTGTGTCACAACTACCGAGCCTGAGCTCTAGAGCCCACGAACCACAACTACTGAGCCTGCATGCCACAACTACTGAAGCCCACGCACCTAGAGCCCGTGCTCCGCAACAAGAGAAGCCACCGTATTGAGAAGCCCACGCGCTGCAACAAAGAGTAGCTCCCACTCGTCACAACTAGAGAAAGCCCGTGCGCAGCGACAGAGACCCAACGCAGCCAAAAATAAACTAATTAATTAAAAAAAAAACAGAACAGATTTGCTAATGCTCCCTGAGATCATAAAGCTACAATTTCAAGTGTTGGGTGTCACGACTTAAAAAGCACGGAAAGCAACACCGTAGGCGATGCGTAGCAATCACAGGATGGATTTTGAATGTTCTGGTGTTATGCGCAGGGGTCCTTGTGGTCTGGGATAAAATTTCCATTAACAGCATCAAACAATGGATGAAAAGAATGCTGCATCTCAAACAAATTGGAAGAAAAGATCGTTTGCTCTTGATTTGTTAGGTGACTACAAAAGTCAACGTTCAACAGTGAATTTGAAGTGTGTGCAACACTCATGAAACATGAAGGTAATGGGGGAAAAGCTCGTTTCTTGGTTTATAGATGAACAAATTTGAAACACATAGCTAATGTTAAAAGGAGGTACTTTACCATCTCATCTGCAACCCTAAAAGTTAAATGTTTAAGTTGGGCAGAAAGAAAGTTTTTGGGAGGATCTTCCTTCACATTGGAAGAAGAGGCATTGTCTGTTCAATTTAGTCTCAGTATAGTCAAGCATACATGATATTAAAACCACAAAAATTGACGAGATCATTCTATTTTCAAAAAAGCAAGTACCCTAATTTATCTTAATAAAATGTGATTAAAAGACAGAATTACTATCTTCATGGGGGGCTTACGGAACCAATGCACTGAAGTTAGAGGCAGTTACCACTAGTCTGAGATTTAGTATCTTTCTTATATTAATTCAAATCCATTTCAATTAGAATCTTAAGGTTATCCAGCAAAAGATAAAGTTTATATTCCCAAACTTTTTTAAAAAATCAAACTTTTAAATACATGTGAACCATATCTTACTAGGTAAATAGGTACCAAGGGCTGCTGACAGTAGAGCAGAATTTCATCATCAATTAATTCAACACTCTCAACAGGAATTTGACTGTAAAATTAAGAGGCAAGGAAAGTGTTTATACCTTTTGACTTAGTAGGCATACTTCTGGGTTTCTAAATAAAGCAATTAAATAGTGGAATGATTGCATAATTATGATATTCCACTCAATGAATTATTACACAGCTATTTTGAAATGGTAAATATCAACACTACATTTAAGTTACTTGTAACACATATGAGAAGACTGGATGGGAATATTAAAAAAACAGCTAGTACGTCAGGCAGCAAAAATTGCAAGTGACTCTTCCAAAATTTTCAGCAGTGTTGTCTTAGCACTACTTTTATAGTAAAAAAAAAAAAAATTGACTATCTAATACCATGTTGTATAAGCATACGGGGAAAAACATAGGCACACACTATACTGTTAACATCAGTTATTGATTGGGTTTAGGGGAGAAGACAATTTTTTTCATTATGTATCTTTTAATTTTTAAATTCTTAATAGAAACATTTTTAAGTTAAAAAAATTTTAAATGCTTCTTGAAAACACTCATGCCCTTACCATAAAATACAATAACAAATTGGCAATTTGGCCTATATGAGTTAAAAAAAAAATAGTATTAGCACCCATCCCCTTCTACAGTAAGTATCCTAAATGGTGCAATCGTATTCATTGCCCAGAGCCTGCTTCTCGATTTTAAACAGTACACCTTGACGGCAGCCATGGGCTGTGCTGTTTGTGGAGTGACACAAAGGCGCGTCACGGCAATGCCACATAGAAAACACACCAGCAGATCTAGTAACCACACTGGTAGCCTGTAGAAATCTTCAGGATGAAAAACATCAGAGCAAGGTCAAGCTTTGTATTCCTCTTTATTTAAAAATCAAAAAACTATTTTTGCGATGCAACCCACACTTTCCCCTTCTAAGTAGCTTTTCAGATCACTTTCAAATTAACTACAAAAAACCCTTTCTCCCAACAGAAAGGAAAGCTTTTATAGTAAAGTATTGAGTCATCTCCTGGGATCCCAAGATATGCACCTGATATTGAGTATCTGGATAGAAAGGGCAACTCTAATTTTAATCTTAAAGTGCAAAGCTGTCAGTGACTAAGAATCACCAATGTAATTTGAAGGATTCATTTGTTCTTTTATGCTTCTTTGAGGTTCTTCCGGAGGTGCATTTATAGATTTAGAAGGATTAAAGGAAGCCATTCTAGAACAAATCCCTCCAGAGGGCCCCAATTACAAGGTCATGCGAGGAACCTGGTGGAAACTCTGGAAGACTAGGGTCTAAGAGACAAAGGGTCATTCAATTCAGTTGCTTCTTCCCTTCACATGGAAGGAGGGAATTAATTTCTGTTCCTTTAAGGTAATTGAGAATAAATTAAGAGAACAACTGTTTTTCAAACTGAACGATTAGAAATAGTTTCTAATGAGCTTCAAAACCAAATTATCTACTCAAGTATTCATAACAGCATTTATTCCTAAAAACTAAAAAAAGTGCAAATAACCTAAACATTTCTCAGCTGATGAACTGACAAAACAATGTCATACATTCACACAACGGAACACTGTTTAGCCATGAAATAAAGCATTGACACATGCTACAACATGGATGAACCTTGAAAACATTATGCTAAATTAAAGAAGCCATTCACAAAAGACCACATATTGTATGATTCCACTTATGTGACATATCCAGAAAGACAAATCCATAGACACAGAAAGTAAATTAGTAGTGGTGTAGGCTGGGGAAGGATTTTTTGTGAGATGCTGAAATGGCCTAAGATTAGATTATAGTGACGGTTGCACGATTCTGAATATACTGCAAAATCACCAAACTGCAATCTTTAAATGAGTGAATTTTATGGTATGGGAAACATATCTCAATAAAGTTGTAAAAAGAAAAAAAAAGACCGTAACACTAGCTGTTTGGTTTTAGCAAATCAAACATACAAATGTAAGCTTAATTATACTAAGTAGGGAAGGAAACTGTATCAACATAACTATTAAATAATTATCTAGAAGTTCAAATCCAATTACGCCTCAAAAGAAAACAATTCACGCTTCTACCGAGCAGTTACAAGTTCCAAATACATAACACTGTCATTAAGCAGATAGTAGAAATGCCTTTTAATCCTTGACAGCTGTGTCCATGAGATCCGTGATCGACTGACTGGAGTTTCACTTTCCAGTGATTTCAGGGGCAGCACATCCTGAGGTAGCTGGAGAAAGTAAGTCTATATATTTAGACAGTAACTGCTTCAGAGGGTTAGCGTAGCTTTTCTGAAGGCTCACCTAAGAGTGTATAGAAAGGCTGTAGTAAGGAAGCTCTCTTTAGAAAATCGTGTTTGGGATTGGTCTAAATTAGGGGGCCGAAGCTGGAAGAGAATAACCAGTGGTCCTTCGAGATTCCCATCTCTATCAATTGAATCCACCTGAAGGGGTACAGCCCAGAAATCTGTATATTTAGACAAGCTCCTCCGGAGGCTGACATGGCAGGTAAGGGATCACAGTCCCGGTCAGCACCCCTCAGCTCACCAAAAGGAAGGCAATTAAAGTAAGAGGTGCTCCCCTTTACTAGTTAGATCATCTCTTTTCTTTCTTTTCTTTTTTAAAAATTTTATTTATTTATTTTTGGCCACGCTGTGTGGCATATGGGATCTTAGTTTCCTGACCAGGGATTGAACCTGCGCCCCCTGCATTGGGAGCGTGGAGTCCTAACCACTGGACCGCCAGGGAAGTCCCCTAGATCATCTCTTGATATTCTTAGTTTCCTACCAGTATATCTTCTTACAGACAAATAAATTAGAAGTGATCATTTTTGACACATTAAAAATCTCTTGAACAGGGACTTCCCTGGTGGTGCAGTAGTTAAGAATCTGCCTGCCAGTGCAGGGGACACGGGTTTGAGCCCTGGTCCGGAAGATCCCACACGCCGCGGAGCAACTAAGCCCGTGTGCCACAACTACTGAGCCTGCGCTCTAGAGCCCGCGAGCCACAACTACTGAGCCCGTGCACCTAGAGCCTGTGCTGTGCAACAAGAGAAGCCACCGCAAGGAGAAGGCTGTGCACCGCAACGAAGAGTAGCCCCCGCTTACCGCAACTGGAGAAAGCCTGCACGCGGCGACGAAGACCCAACACAGCCAAAAATCAATCAATCAATCAATGAATCTCTTGAACGTTGTGAACATGGGATTAATACATCAGGCATTTTTTATGTTCTGATGGGATAGCAAAGAATTCTTTTAAAATGGGAGATTATCTTTGATAGTCTTTAAAATGTAATCTTCGGTCTTAGTCAAGAGAATAATGGAGTCTTAGGAGCGATATTTAAGTTTAATTTAATACAAACATCACATACTTCAACCTTCTCGGAAATGGTTCCTTCATCTTAACTAAGGAAATGGAAAACTATTATGACTTAAGTGTTCATTCTGTGATTTGTGTGTTTGGACAAGCTTAGGCAGACAGCAAAGGCTCCAGAGGTCCTGCCACCAATCCTACAGCATTGGGAAAACGCTAAAGCCAAGTCAATTCTCCATCTGGCAGTTCCATATGAGCTGCGAAAATAGTCCAGTTAGTCCTTCAACTCCACATCATCTAGATTCCTCGGGGTCTGGAATCTCGGGGTTATTTTGACTTTCCCTGGACAGCCTCCCAGGACTCACGAGCTCTTCCTCTGGCCCCTTCAGTTAGCCTGGGCAACTCTGCTCTCGGAACCGTGGAAGTTCAACATCGTCGTCACCAGCTCCGGGAGGTCAAAATCGTGCTTCCACCCCCAGTCCTTCCGGGCGTTGCTATCATCAAAGTTCATTGGCCAACTATCGGCTAGGACAAGATATGGAAGAGGAGCTTAAGTTATTCAGGCTCTAGATTTGCAAAAAGGTCTAGAACATTTTAAATAAAGGATTATCATCCACGAAAGAAACGTCCTATTTGAAATCCCCCCTTGAGCAGAGCAGAGCAGCTATTATGGGCACACACACAGTCACCTTCTTAGATTAGAAGTCTGTCACCTCGGAGGAAAGTCTCATGCAGACCTGTAAGGTGGGGCTGCTGTGCTCAGATGGCACTCACACAGGGGCACAGTCACAGCCTTTGAGAACCCAGGGCTGCTCTCCTACTACACCTGCTGGTTTTACGTTTAAACTGGCAAATGGTGAAGTGAGAACAAGCTGTTTATTTGGACGGTTCTAGTTCACCCCCTTTAGACATCATTTCCCAAAACCGCAGCATCTGCTGGCTCTGGTGCCACAGCAGCTCCTTCTCCAGAAGGTGTCGGGCCCCTTGGGAAGGTGCTGAGCTCTCCTTATCTTCCTCCGTTTATGTTCTCAAGGACTCGTGGGGCGGCCTGAAGCTTAATTTTGGCTTTGAGGGGTTCTGCAATGTTGTACCAACCTATGGCCTGTCGGACGGGATCCACGTTGTAGGTGATCTGGAATTCTGGAACGTGCTTGAGAATCTCCTGGGCCAGCTCCGCGGGGGTGAAGCTCATGGCATTGACATTGTAAGTCCTCATGGAGAGGGACTCTGCTGGGGCCTCCATGACCTCCAGGGTGGCCCGGAGGCAGTCATCAATATACATCATCGGGAGTCTCGTGCTGGGTTTCAGGTTGCACTCAAATCTGCCATTCTTGACGGCGTCATGGAAAATCTGGACGGCGTAGTCTGAAAGAGAATCTGGTCTGTGGGTCTTCTCATAACAAAATGGTGAGTGAACCTCTTGCATTAAGGCAGTGGTTCTCAGACGTCTTAGTCTCAGGACCCCTTTATGTGCTTAAAAATCACTGAGGATCCCCAAAGAGGTTTCATGAAGGTGAGCTGTAGCAACAGCTACTATATCACAAATCAACTGAGAATTAAAAAAAAATTTCTGCATTTTAAAATGACAATAATAAACCCACACATTCACATGTATAATATTTTATGTGAAAAAGAACGCATTTTCCAAACAAGAGAAAATTTAGTGAGAAGAACAGCGTGTTTTACATTTTGAAAACCTCTCTACTGTCTTAATGGGCGACAGCGGGAATCTCTGCTTCTGTGTTCAGTCCACTGCGCTACACACAACATGTAGCCTCTGAAAAACTCCACGGTGTCCTTGTAAAGGAGAGTGAAAAGGGCAAATAACATCTTAGTACTGATAGGAAAATTGTTTTGACCTCCTGGACCCCTTGAAAGGGTCTCAAGGATTCCTAGGGGTTCCTAGTGCATACTTGGAGATGCATCACATTAAGGCAAAATTTTTTAAAGTAACCAAAACCTATTTTAAAATCTCTCAAATTTTCATTGAAGATATTCAAAGAAATGGGAAGATATCCCATGCTCTTGGACTGGAAGAATTAGTATTGTTAAAATGGACATACACCCAAAGCTCTCTACAGACTTACTGCAATTCCTATCAAATTACCCATGACACTTTTCACAGAACTAGAAGAAATAACCCTAAAAGTTATATGGAGCCACGAGAGACTCAGAATTGCCAAAGCGACCCCAAGGAAAAAGAAAGAAGCTGGAGGCACGACCCTCTCGGACTTCAGACAATACTACAAATCTACAGTAAAAAACCCCTTGGATTTTGTCAAGTATCTTTTACACTGTATCTCAGAAGCCCTCATATGGGAGGGATCTCTAATGTGGGAGTTACTGAATATAACACATGCTCAAGTCCAAAATGATAACAACAACAGTGTGGAAACGGTAGGGAGGGTCCTCAAAAAAACTAAAAATAGAACCACCATATGACCTGGGTACATATTCGAAGAAAATGAAAACACCAATTCGAAAAGATACACGCAGCCCAATGTCCCTTGCGGCACTATTTACAATAGCCAAGACATGGAAGCAACCTAAGTGTCCATCGACAGATGAATGGATAAAGAAGATGTGACACAACGTGTATATATATATATATATATATATATATACACACACACACACACACACACACACACACAATGAAATACTACTCACTCATAAAAAAGAATGAAAATTTGCCATATGCAACAACATGGATGAACTTGGAAGGTATTTTGCTTAGTGAAATAAGTCAGAGAAAAACAAATAAATGATATCACTTATATGTGGGATCTAAAAAATAAACAGACTAGTGAATACAACAGAAAAGAAACAGACTCCCAGACATAGAGAACAGACTAGTGGTTACCAGTAGGGAGAGGGAAGTGGGGAAGGGCAAGACAGGGGTAGCGGATTAAGAGGTACAAACTACTATGCAGAAACCAAATAAGCTACAAGGATACATTGTACAGACAAGGGAATCTAGCCAATATTTTATAACTATAAATGGAATACAACCTTTAAAAACCGTGAATCACTATGTTGTACACCTGAAACGTATACAATATCGTAAATTCACTATTCCTCGGTAAAAGAAAAAAGAAAAAAATGAAGTTAAGCAGGCCTGGTGCTCCAGTCACCAATGAATAATACAGGCTCCTAAACAGACAAGTAACCGACGGCACTAGAGATGAGCAGTGACCCACTCTCATTTGGGGGCAAGCTTTTCTGAAATAAACGCTAAGACAATTCGGATAAACAGCAATAGGCACAATGACAAGAGCGGCGGGAGCAACGCTTATGTTCTTTCTGAAGATGCAGAGTCCATTTTAATAGAACTCTCTGTACGAAGAAACAAAGGTAGATTCAAAGAAAGAGGCTTTTCTTTTCTGGCCGCACCACGCGGCTTGTGGGATCTTAGTTCCCCGACCAGGGATTGAACCCAGGCCCACAGCAGCGAAAGCGCCGAGCCCTAACCACTGGACCGCCGGGGAATTCCCAAGAGGTGATTTCTCATTTGGTGTCTTCCTACATTGTGGGTAACAAATTCGAATGTCAGTTTGACTCCGGCACTGTGGGTGGCCAATCCCACTGGACTTACAGCATCGGCATGAGTTTAAGTTTAAGTCAGTAGGGTTCAATGAGCTTCTCAGATGCACTTCCCAGAAAGGATGCAAAAACTCCGGTCAGCATACGACTAAAAAGACAACAGATCCATCTCCACTCTGCCCGGCCATTAGAAAGCTTATCTTATGTGAAAAAAGAATTCGAAAATAACACTTACCAGTCGTTCCTCCTCCAGGCTGGGAGTCAGCAGAAATGATTCCAGGATATCTCAGGCATCGGAAATCTAACCCATACCGGTAATAATAATACTACAAAAAAGAGAAAACTTACTTTAAAAAGAATCTTTTAAATCAGGTAGAGCAATGCAAAGAAATAACAGCCTTCTCCTGAAACTTCATCCCATACAGTCATATTAAAATCCTCGTAGAACTTCCCTGGGGGTCCAGTGGTCAAGACTCTGTGCTCCCAATGCAGGGGGCACAGGTTCAATCCCTGGTCAGGGAACTAGATCCCACATGCTGCAACCAAAAAAAAAAAAAAAAAAAGATGTTGCAACGAAGATCCCGCGCAGCCAAATAAATATTTTTTAAGTGAAAAAAATAAATAAAAATAAATCCTCCTCAAGGAAATGAAGGCTCTAGAATTGCTAACAGTCACTCATTTTTCTTTAACAAATAACCCTGAAGTTTTTATCTTCAAAGAATCGTCATTCTGCTGATAACATCACTAGGCGACACTGTAAATAACAGATCAGCCGAGAGTAAGGATTTCCAGCCTTTCTTTGGAAGGGAGACCCTGCACACAGTCCTGAACAAATCTCCACAAGCCTGTCCTGCGGTGCAGTGCGGGGAGGAGTATAGGGAAAGATGGTGACTGTGATATATTAGACGAAGGATCAGAAACCGGCTAAAATGTGCTATAGAGTTATAAAGACAAAGCGTATTAAAAAATAAAACCAAAAAGACGTCTGAGGTTATTTTAAAATTACCTCTGATAACTACCAATATTGGGAACCTGAAAGAACAGTGCAGTACAAATAAGATGGGCAGCAAACCAAAGACGGGGTGCCGTTCGAGGGGCGTGTACGAAGTGTTGTGTTAGCACAGGACTGAGGATTCCTCTGGAGCTGTCGGTACTGACCACTTGGCAAACACACTCAGTCCCCGAGCATTTCTGGGGGCAGAGATTAAGGGAGGGAGAGAGTCCCCTCCAAGGATGAACCAGCAGGTGTTTGAGGCAGAAACAGAAAAGGAAACACTGCGTCATCTTGCCAAGTGATGCTTACCTCGCCCATGAGCTCCGCGTGGACCTTGGACACCCCGTAGATAGTCCTGGGTCTCTGGATACAGAGATCGGGGGTTGGGTTCCGCGGAGAAGTAGGTCCAAACGCCCCGATGGTGCTTGGCACAAACAATCGCAGACCGTGCTCCTCGGCAACGTCCAGGACATTGTGCAGTCCTGAAACAAGCAGATGTCGTAAACTGGGAAACCTCTTCCCAAAGAACTGGGAAATCTGGCAGACGGGTCATCTGGGGCAAGATCCAGAGACTCACCAGTGATGTTCACAGCTCTGGCCAGGGACACGTTTGCTTCTCCCACTGCACTGAGCAGAGCGCTGTAATGAAACAGCCAGGTGACACGGTTGTTCACCACGATCTCCCGCAGATTCTTGTAATCCAGGATGTCGGAATAAATAAACGGGCCTGCAAGGAGCAGTGAAACCAGGAAGTAAAAGAGTTCCGAGCTTGAAAAGCTCAACAGATCTTTTCCCCTCCCCCGCTGACTTTGAATTCCACTGGTACCGACTTGATAACAACAACTTGGACACTCCCCAGCACTTTCCTTACGGAGAATAACAAATCCCAGCCACCCCACGGCTAACAGCAGCTAATGCTTATACAGGGCACACACCTGCTGGGTGCTGTTCTAAGGGCTTTCTGTATGTTTAACTCTCACAGCCTTCGAGGCGGATATTTTGTTGATGAGGAAACTGAGGCATAGAGAGGTTAAGTAGCTTGCCAGTATCAAACAGAATAAAATTAAGAACTGGAGTAATGACCAGGCAACTGGCTTGAGTTGCCAAACCTATAGGCACACAGAGATTTCACCCTGCTTAAAAGTTGCATAGGGCTTCCCTGGTGGCGCAGTGGTTGAGAATCTGCCTGCCAATGCAGGGGACACAGGTTCGAGCCCTGGTCTGGGAAGATCCCACATGCCGCGGAGCAACTAGGCCCGTGAGCCACAACTACTGAGCCTGTGCGTCTGGAGCCTGTGCTCCCCAACGAGAGGCCGCGACAGTGAGAGGCCTGTGCACCGCAATGAAGAGTGGCCCCCGCTCGCCACAACTAGAGAAAGCCCTCGCACAGAAACGAAGACCCAACACAGCAAAAATAAATAAATAAATAGTGTTCCCTTTTTTAAAAAAAAAAAAGTTGCATAGTTTAGGACTTCCCTGGTGGTCCAGTGGTTAAGACTCTGCGCTTCCAGTGCAGGGGGCACAGGTCAATCCCTGGTTGGGGAGGATCCGCATGCCGCGTGGTGCAGCAAAAAAAAAAAAAAAAAAAGTTGCATATTTTAAAGGAATAGAGAAATGGGTTTACAAAAACAAAAAACCCACCATGGTATAAAAGAACTATAAATTAAGAGTTCACCACACCTGGTTAGGCTAGAGGCAGAGCCGATGTTTTGTGCCAATTTCCCCCACTTTCAGCAAATTACCGCTCTTCCCCATGGTAAACAGCAAAAGGCTGACACAGAACCAGGAAGGACTGGAATTATAAAAACATCTTTGAGGTGTAGACAACCTGACTAGAGGAGTCTGGGGTCTGTGTGTGTGCACAGTAGTTTAAGAACAAGTTCACGTTGAAATATGTGGATTAATTTCTCCAAAATTTAAAGTTCCTTTCCCTCATTTCAGAACTTGATTTTTGTTTGCTTTCTCTCTGAGCTAAGTTCACTAAAACTCTGAAAGACAGGAATCAGTTTTATCCCACAGATACTGCTCCAAATAATATCCAAAGATACTATTCCCACAACTTCATGTCAAGGTCTGAAGAACTCTCCTGTCCTTGGATCCCTTGAACAAGCAGTAGCTGTACCGTAGGCTTTTTACAGAACTAATGAGGACAAAACCATGAAACATTTTTAAGTGGCACAGGTGTGCCTCAAATACTCCTCTTTCTTTAATTCACAAGCCTGGTTATGAGCGGTGACACCGATTCTGGGAGCTGCCTCTCTACCTGCTCTGTGAGCCTCTTACCACTAAGGAAGACGTGCTCAGGGGGCTTCCGAATGTCAGACAGAATCACGTTGTCCTTCCCAAATCGTTTCCTAAAGGGAAAATCAAACACACGAGTTGGTACACGGAGGACATAACAGGTCCTATGAAAACAGTCTTTCCAACAGGAACTGTCATGTCCCGTCAGCCTCCAAATCCCTCCTCTTCACACCTTTCTTCCCTCTTGTCCTCAACTCACAGCCCTGCAGTTGCAGGCACACTCAGGGCTGCACCTCCTGCTTCTACCTCAGCCCATTATCATCCCGGTATCTGTCACCAATTTCTTCCCAGTGCCCCTGAGTTTTTCCCTTTGCCTCCCCGTTCTTCTCTCCTCTTATCCTTTTATCCCACTCTCCAAATCCCACACTGTTCCTTTTAGTTTCTACACATACAATACTTCCCTCTGCCCCCAAACATCTGAAAACCAAGTGATTTACTGAGAGGCAGGTCTTACTTTGCCTAACCTAGGAAAGGCAGAGGGCGAAGGACCAGCTTGGGGGCTGCTGAGTAGAGGACCTGAAACATTGTCTGTGATATGAAGAGGCACAATGAAATGCATTCCAAACGGTCATTTACATACGATATCTTAACGTACGCAAGAGGGGAGAGAAGCAAGAGGGGAGAGAAAAGATTCAATGGTTACATGGGGCCAAAGACAAGCCCTGAAAAGCTCAGAATTTAAATGGAAACTTTGCGAGCTCTTACCTCAAAAAGCTAGCAAGCCCCACTCCAAGCTGGCCAAGACCCCCTGGATAAAGAAGAAAAAAGTGAATCTTTAATCTAAATCTAACCAATTCAATTATTCCCAGTATGTAATAATAGAAGAAAACTCCACGGGCACTCTTAGCTAACTAGATAAAGCCCCAGGTTGGTCTGATAGAACGGAATTACCTCCTCGGAGCTATGACAGAGATCGGGTACAGGTAAGATTAATTCCAGAGACAAAAGTGCTCTCCAGCACAGAGGGGCTGAGGGGAAGCCAGGGTACAGGTAAGAAGAGCAGGGCCTTCCTGACCTCCTGGTCAGGAAATCACTACGAGCTTCGCCTTTGTTATTTGATGGGCTGTGAAAATTATCTGCTACGGGTACCAGAACACTCAAAGCTAGATATAATAGTTTGATATCAACCTCTGCTGAGATTATGCAGAGCACCCTCCTTCCATTAGACCTGGAGAGGAACAGGAAGGGAGAAAGAAAGAAGGGACAAACCAAGAAGTCACCTGAAAAACGGGGCAGATATCTGGATGGGCAAGGAGCTGCTCAGAACGTTAAAGATGAGTATTACAGCATCTTAATTTGGACGCTTACAAATGCCATTGATGGAAATGGGAGAGCTAGGGGTCTGGGAACACATTCAGGGGAATACAACCCTAGATTCCATTTGGGAGAAAGTAAGAGGCAGGAAGATATGGACAGTGGGATTTCCTGTAAGCGTGTGTTAACATGGGACTGAAACCAGCCCACTGACGGTAACACTGGGCCCTGGAAGATGCTTTGTTGGTGCAGGGAGGAGGGAATCAAACACACAGACAAGAAGCTGGGAGAGCCAGGGGGAAGTGCAGAGGGAACTGGCCTCACTGGAAACCCAGTTACAGCAGGAGAGGAAGAGGAGGTGCCAGTGAAAGAAACACACACACACTGAGGAATGTAAGAAGGATAAGGACGTGAGGCCAAGGGATGAAACTCTGGCAAACAGAGGACAATAAAACACGTCAGTCAAATCAGAGGGGGGCTTGAGTCAGCTGCAAGGACTTACGGACAGATGGTCAAGTCTGCAGCGAGCAGATACAGAACCAGGTGTTGGGTGGCTACGAGGGGAGAGGGGTCAGCGGGCCAGTCTGTGGACAGTAAGCCGCAAGTGTCACGAGGTGACGGTGAGGCGTTCCTCGGGCCCTGGGCAGGCCCTGGCTATCTCTTCCATACACATGTGCAGGAACTGCCTGGCCTGAGAAGGCTGGCCAAGGAAAGACGCGCCTGATTCCAGAGGCCACGTTCTACCCACACACCTTGGCTCCCAGGCCCTTCCTCGCAGGAAAGGGGAACTGAGTCGCACAGCAGCTTTTTGGGCCTCTTCAGGTTCCCAGATCCTCCCTTCAGACAATAAAAGATTTGGGCAGGGAAACCAAGCCCTGGCAACAGCGGCAAAATAAGGACAGGGGACTTGTGCTATTTCGGAGGGAGCCAGGAGTGGAAAAGGGAGTTTCTGATTAATAAGTGTTACCTGGCGGCATGTTAGACATTCCAATAATAAATACACTGGCACACAAAGAAAATAACAAAGCCACAAATGTGGAAAAAAGAAAAAAACCCAACCTGTAATTAAGACGCGCGGTTGGTCTGCTTCAGAGAACGAGGTAGAGTGGTAGTTGGCATCCGCTGGAATCTGCTGAGGGGAGGTGCCCAGAAACCGGCTGGGCAGGACAGGAGCCTGGCAGCCACAGGCCGGTCTCTGTAGCATCCGGCTGGCAACCCGCCACAGCATCCAAACGACCGGCATGATCTCTGCAGACACTGCAACACGAAAGGAGCAGAGCTGAGAAAAGATACAAGCACCCCCCCCAATGTTCACTGCAGCGCTATTTATACTAGGCAAGACATGGAACCTAAGAGTCCACCAACAGATGAATATGGATAAAGAAGGTGTGTGTGTGTACATACACACACACACACACACACACACACACACTGGAATATTACTCAACCATCAAAAAGAATGAAATAATGCCATTTGCAGCAACATGGATGGACCTAGAGATTATCATACTAAGTGAAGTAAGCTAGACAAAGACAAATACCACATATCATTTATAGGTGGAATCTAAAATACGATACTAATCAACATATCTAAGAAACAAAACAGACTCACAGATATAGAGAACAGACTTGTATCGATAGTTGCCAAGGCGGGAGGCTGGGTGGGGGAGGGAAGGAATGGGAGTTTGGGATTAGCAGAGGCCAACTATTATATATAGAATGGATAAACAACAAGGTCCTACCGTATAACACGGGGAACTATATTCACTATCCTGTGACCAATCATAATGGAAAAGAATATGAAAAAGAATATATACATATCTGTATAACTGAGTCACTTTGCTGTATAGCAGAAATTGACACAACACTGTAAATCAACTATATGTCAATAAAATTTAAAAAAACAAACAAAAGAAGCAGAGTTCAGTATGTCACTGCTTACCCTCCCGACCCCTCAAAACACAAACCCTTTAACCACAACTAACACTAAGATCGCCGACTCACGAGCAAAGACACGTTCTGGATTCGTGAATCGAACTAGAGAGACTACTGACTGCGCGGACAGGGAGCCAGTCAAGAGCCCGCCCCGTGAGCCCAGCCCTGTGAAAAGGGGATAAACGTCACTGGTGCAAAGTGCAGGCAAACAAAGACTGGCCGAGATTTAGGACTGGAGCCGCACAGGGCTGACACCAACTGGGATCTAAAGTCACGGCGGAGGTTACTGCGTACAGAGCCGTCCACGACAGGAACATCATGGATCCCGCAAAGGCCTCAGATCTTCACAGCTGTAATCGTCTGTCCACGTACCATCGAGGAGCGAACAGGTCCCCGATTAAATAACACAGAGCCCTGTGACTCTCGTGCTAACTCAGATGTTATCGTTAGGATGAACCAGACTAGAAAAGCAGACAGTTAAGGTGAAAAGGCCCCCGGCAATACTGAGTAAGCTGTGACTAATTTCTGTTTCACTGCCAACTCTTTAGGAAGGATCATTTAGAAAAGCCATTTTCTCCTCTGTTCCCAGATCATGTATATTTCATTGCAGTCCAGCTCCCCTTCCTAGTCAGCTTTACCCAGGCAAGCATGTCACAAGAGCAGATCAGAGCTACTCAGTTCTAACAGCGACCTTCCTGCCCCCAGAGCTCAGGCCTTTGCACTCTGCACACTGCCCGTGGCCTCCACGTCTGTCAGCCATCAGATTTCCAACAGCACTGGTGGATGAGCCTTCAGAGCGGCCCCAGTGCCCAACCCCCTCACAAAGAAGTGGCCAGATCTCAACCATCTTCTATTTTGCATCATAAAACAAGAAAAAGTAAACCACACTTGGAGACATTTCCCATTTAGGGTCTGAACTTAGCCCCTCAACCCAGTGCCTTGAATAGGTAACAGTAATTCTAAGTTAAAACCGCCAGAGGTATCAGAAGCTTTCCTGCAATCCCTAAAATCCAGATTATACAAACAAAAGGGCAATACAGTCTGCTGAAACCCTATGCTTGAACACCCTTTTGCGAGCCACAGAGGTCTTGTTCTTTAGGACACCGAAATAAGGCGGGGCAGAGCCCCGATGGCTTCTGTCGGGTCAGGGGCTTGGCCCACCAGATCCGCAGCCTGAGACGCAGCCCCGCCAAGGTCCTGAGGCCCTGCATCCCAGCTAACTTTCCAAACAAGCAGAAGACAACCTTCTGATGGTACATCTCCGGATTGGAAGGGAGGTCGCCATAGGAGAGACCCCAGCTTTTCTTCCATCATCCCTTCAAACCATCTTTGCAGCCACTGCTGACACCCGAGACCAGGTAAGAACTTTGATTCTTAAAGTCACTTATTTCAGCAAGTTCAAGAGGATGGCGAGGAAGCCAAGAAGCAGCCAGATTTACCAGAACATCTGAAACTCAAAGACAATTCTCAGTTCCCAGAAGCAAAGTAGTGATGGCCACAGGTGAAGAAGTTCGGTTCTTTTTTCTTTTTTTTTCTTTTAAAGGTTGAAGACACTGGAGTCTGGGAAAAGGTAAACCCTGAAGACATGAAACAGGGATGTGAAATACGTACGACTCGGTTCATCTTCTCCTTCCCCAGAAGGGGAAAGCATGAAGGAGGCACAAATTCTCAATTGAATATAAAGTATTTTAGTTTAACAATGTGGACAATTCATGCTTGAGTTGGTTCTTATTCCACTACTATTACTAGCTCACATCTGATGTTCACGACAGGCCAGAGGCCTGTGAATGTCTTTCTGAATTACAGCATTTAACCATGGCAAGCACCACCCCTCTCAGGGAACCCAGTTCTTAACCGTCAAGCAGCTCTACTGTCCCTATAATGGGATTGCTTTGATTAACAATGCATGTACGTTAAAAACAAACCCAAAAAACCCTCCAACCACCTACCGCATGTAGCTTTTTCAAGTCAAGATTATTATCTTGCCACTGCCAAACTCAATTTGATACTTTTAAGGCAGCAGCTCTCAAATTTTCTGGTCTCTGGACTCTTTTACACTCTTAAAAATTGGGGACTACAGAGAGCTTTTGTTTAAGTGGGGTCTATCTAACAATGTTTGCTGTAGTAGACAACAAAACTGAGAAACATTTAACCTATGAATGAGTTCATTTAAAACCAATAAACATGTTAAAATAAACATATTTTATGAAAATAACTGTATTTTCCAAAACAAAAAATTTACTGAGTGGCACTGTTTTACATTTACTTGTCTCTTTGATGTTTTCCTTCATAGAAAACAGCTGGATTCTCACATCTGCTTCTAACTCAATCTGCTGCTTTGATTGAAGTAAATGAAGAAAATCAAGACTCAAAGCAAAGCAGTGGGGAAAGGAAGCCGTATTTTGAAAGCCTTTTCAGATAATTCTGGATACTCATCTTGGATATCCAAAACTCAACACATGCTAGTTTCTTCAAGGTTAGTTGCAACGTAGAATCTGAAGCCATTATCAGTAAACTTTTGTACCTGCTACATTAAAACCCACTGGCATATCTAATGCTTTGAACACATCTTTTTTTTTAAAGATTTTTTTGATGTGGACCATTTTTAAAGTCTTTATTGAATTTGTTACAATATTGCTTCTGTTTTATGTTTTGGTTTTTTGGCTGCAAGACATGCAGGAATCTTAGCTCCCGGACCAGGGATTGAACCTGCACCCCCTTCACTGGAAGGCAAAGTCATAGCCACTGGTCCGCCAGGGAAATCCCTTGAACACATCTTTTACTCCTGCATGGTTTTGTAATTTCATACATTGTTTTTTGGAAAATATTGGTTCAGTAAGTTATGCAGAGCTTCCAACTGTTAACACACTTCACTGTACAATACCCAAAAGTCATACTGGTTGCTATCACTGATCTCATCAGAAAATTCCTAAGTATTGGGAAGCTGTCAAATTCACGGTAGTGGATACAACTTAACTTGCAACAAATACCTTGGCAGGATTGCTTGGTTCATTCTTTTAAGAAAATGTGTGCCGATTATCCAGGTATGAATAACCATCGTTTGTCAGTCATTCTTTCAAGCAAAAATGGTTCTCTATGAAAAACAGGGACCAGTTCAGCTCACAATTCAATCACACAAAACGCCTTCTCTCAAGACAACCATCATATTTCAATATGGAACAAGTACATCCACTTACCACATGACACGTTAAAAAGATGTCTCTAGGGTCAAGATTTAATAAAATCAGTCATTTCTACTGCTTCATAAAGGGCATTCTTAAGTAAAGCTTTCCATTTTTTAACTTTATTTTTCACTGGAAGTACATGGCAGTGAAGAATACCATGACTTCTAGTACCACTTAGTGCCACTGCCTTGATTCCTGCAAAGGCACCAGTACTTTTAGCAGGTGTGACCTGTGCACCGTCAGTGCAAATTCAACACAGTTGTTCCGGAATAAACCATGAAATTCAAAAAAGTTATTCCACACTGAATACTTTGGCACTATTTGTGTTTTCTGTCAAACGTTCACCAAAAAGATATTCTTTGATAATTGCTTTGGCGCTGATACCAGATAAATACAAACAAAATGGTAAGTGCAGCCATGACTACAAATTCTTCCATTTGTAAGGAAAAAATACCCTTCTCTGTCAAGATACCAAACTAGTCTTCATGTTTGCAGCTAAATCTTTAATTTGACAAGTTACTGTATTATTAGAAAGTGGCAGTGCTATTATTTCTTTCAATGCTTTTTCATCCAAACAAGGTTTTATTGTATGTTTCTCCAGCCACTGCAATTTGATAACCTATCTTAATAGCTTTTTCTTTTCTAGTTTGGAAAGCTGTACCAAATAATTTTTGGTTTTTAAAGAGCTCATCATATCTACATTTAATTCATTTGTTTTATTTTTCTTCAGATGATGAATGGTTGGTCTAAGAATAATGCTATTGCGACCAAAATACTATTCAAAAAAGTTCTGTGGCATCAGACACATATGGTAAATTTCTGACATCCGTAAAACTTGACGAAAGCCTTCATATTTTTATGTATTATTTAGTTCTGCACATTTATTTGGAGTAAATTCCTCTTTTCATGAGTCAGAGAACTCCGTTATGTCATTGTTTCATTTTTTTTTCAGCATTTATACACATGGTACAGCTATGAGTTGAAAAAAATCGAGTGTTCTAATATCCCCCTTTTTAAACCATTGATCTATCCTTAAATATAAAAAAAATATAAATTAATATCCTTTTATGTTAGAATAAAATATTAAGTTCAAAAGAATTTTTATACCATTTAAAATTTTAGAAAAGTTTTAAAATCAAGACTATAAACTTTTTGTTCTTTTTCCATATACCCACAAGACTCAATTTAGGGATTTCAAAGTAATGACTTATTAAAAGAAAACAGGCCCCAGAGATGACAGCAGCTATAACTGCAGGTAGCTAGTAAGAATGCAAAGAAGTACTAAGAACAAACAGAGTTCATCTCTGAAAATGTACATATTTATACTCTAAGCCTACTATCCTTAGAAGATTCTAGAAACACAAGAGTACACAAGCACACATCTCATTAGCCATCAGAGGAAAAGCTCATCACAAGCCATTTGGCCTCTAGAAAACTCCACCATACACCTGAGAGAGAAAGAATGAAAAAGGCAGTCTCTTAGTATTTTTTTTTAAATAGCCTTGACCTCATGGACCCTACAGAGGTCTCAAGGAACCCCAGGGCTCCCCCAGATCACACTTGAGAACAGCTGTTCTAAAGTAAAACTTGCTTTGCCAAGCTAGTTATTAAACTTATACAGGGGAACCGTCCAAGATGACTGAAGATCAGATGAGAGTCCATAGACCTTCTCCCCTAAGCACCTTGCTTACTTTGACTCCAAGGGATGAAAAAGAAACTGGCCAACAGACATTCCTCCTTAAATAATGGAGCGTCTCCCCGGCCCAAGCCTCCGTTACATGACTCTTCCCATCTCCCGGCATTTACCCTTTCTGCACTTACCAGAGCAGAACTCTAAGAAAGCAGTGGTGTCAGGAAGACGGTGGGGGTGATAGAGATACAGACTCAGAGCCCAACTGGCCTTGACTGCTTGGATGTGGGGCAACTTGTGAAGGAATGGAGGAGAATAACACAGCCTTCCAAGTTGTGCTGCTGTAAGCACGGGCTTTCTGGAGGAGCAGGTCAGGTAAGAAGACAAACGAGCTTGGTTTTGGACATGTTGGTTTTAGGTGCCAGGAGCCAGTATGGCTGCCTTTCCCATGGAGCTGTGAGTCCCACTGAGCAGTTCCTAGCAGTGCCCGATGCATGTCAGAACTCAACCACCATGTCAAACAGGTAGGCAGGAAGAAGAAACCAAGAAATAACAGGGGTTTGTCTACATCACAATAAACAGAATGTCCCCTGTTGTCAGAAAACATGACTTCTGTTTCCTGGGGAACAAAACCTGAATTCAATTGCGATTGCTCTGAAGACAGATACTTTTATTTCAGAAATATTCAAAGAAACTCCAATTTGAAATATTGAAAACCAACGAAATAGGCCCTTTCCCTGAGAATGCGCCATCAGTTTCCCTTAATATTCTTGCTGTCTTGTGTTTTCCCCAGATTTCTAGCTCTAATCATCCTTAGCCACGGAGACAGTAAATAAAGATGTATTAACGTCTCCAGCACATTTAGCCTGAAGCTAAAAGCATCCAGCCTCCAACAGAGGAATGGAGAAAGAAAATGTGGTATATACAGACAATGGCATATTACTCAGACTTGAAATAGGAGATCCCGTCACATGCAGCAACATGGATGAACCTGGAGGACATTATGCTGAGTGAAATGAACTGGTCACAAAAGGCCAAATGTGGGCTTCCCTGGTGGCACCGTGGTTAAGAATCCACCTGCCAGTGCGGGGGACGTGCGTTCGACCCCTGGTCCGGGAAGATCCCACATGCTGCGGAGCAACTAAGCCCGTGCGCCACAACTACTGAGCCTGCGCTCTAGAGCCCGTGCTCCACAACTACTGAGCCCACGTGCCTAGAGCCCGTGCTCTGCGACAAGAGAAGCCACAGCAATGGGAAGCCCGCGCACCGCAACGGAGAGTAGCCCCCGCTCGCCGAAAGCTGCACGCAGCAACAAAGACCCAATGCAGCCAAAAATAAATAAATTTATATTTAAAAAGGCCAAATACAGTATGATTCCATTCACATGAGTTATACCAGTTATCTAAAGTAATCCAAAAAATCACAGAAACAGGAAGTAGAAAGGTAGTTGCCAAGGGGTGGGAACAAGGGGGAGGGGATACGAGTATTCAATTAACAGGCATAGCTTCAGTTTTGCAGGATAAAAAAGTTCTAGAGATCCACTGTGAATATACCTGACGGTACTGAACTGTACTCTTAAAAATGGTTAAGATGGTAAATTTTGTGATGTAATTGAAGCCACAACTTAAATTTTTAAAAAAATCCAGCCCCAAGAAATGGTCAGTGCATACATATACTACTGAGGAGCTAGAAGATTCTCCCAGTGGAGATCAACGCCACCCCAGAGACCCATCAAACCCCCGTCCCGTCCAAACTCCCCAGCCCTTGTCTCACCGAACCCCCTAAATGGTTCTTTTCCCTGTGCTTATAAACCTGCTGAAACCTATTATTCTCCTCCAGCCTTTACCTTTCCTTCCCATCTCAAGGATCTCCAGAGAGTTCCCTGCCTCTCCAAGTGGGGCCTCTTACTCTGCATCCAGTGGAACTGCTTTCACCAAAGGTCAGTCACTGCCCAGTTGACAACTTCCTGGCCCCGGAGAAGTTGTTAATAACGCTTCTAAGGACTAATAACGCTTCTAAGACACATTTGCAAGGCAGTCTCCGCTTTACATCCTCCAGTTCATTAAATCATAAAAGCAAACGTGTCCTCTTCCTAGTAATGACCCAAGGAAAAATCAGGCACCTCAACTACTGAGCGCTGACGAAGCACCTGCTTTCCTGAACTCTTATTTAAGCCTCAGAGTAACTCTGAAGCTGGGATCTTTTCTCCATTTTGCAGAAGGAATTTTGACCCACCCAAGGTCGGGCAGATACTAATTACCAAAAGGAGGGGTTGCAAACCAGGTCCGTTGAGTCTCAAACCCTCCTTCCATCACCCCCACTCTTCTCCCTCAAGAGAAGAGATAACATCAGGTACCTAAGAGAGAGGACAGAGGAAACATCCTCGTGGTGGCGCAGGGGGCACCTTCCCCGCCGCCCCTCCTCCCCTACAGCTCGGTTACTCCTCCTCACCGCTCCCCAGGAGGACAGCACCCTCGAGCCGAGGGCGTTCAAGGCCAGACACGGCCCTCCCTCGCCCGCCGTGCGAGCCTGCGTACACTACCTCGCCAAACCTCAAGTCTCCCCATCCTTAGAAAAGGGGAAAATGATCGGACCACCACATTAGACTGCTGGGAGGATTTAATAAAAGCAATTTAGAAAAGCACTTAGCAAACTGCTCAGTCAGTGTAGAGACTCCATCAACCAGCTGGTAAAGTCTAGACTTAAGGTGGGGTTGATCCGAAAGCCAGAAAGGGTCGGAGGAATAAATCCCGGAGCTCTCAGTGTGAGCTACATAGAGGGTTTTAGAGGGAGATCTGGCTTCGCGGAGCGGGCGCCCCCATACTCCCTATTACGCGCGCCGGCCCGGGAAAGGGAACCCAAGAAGACGCGGGGACTTGGGCCGCACGCGGGTCTCCGGCTTCCGCCTCCCTGCATGGCTGGATAAACCGGTTTTATGAGAACAGCCGCTCCCGCCCCTATTCTCTGGCAGGGTGTGCCCTTCAGAAAAGTAGGAAGGGCCGGGCCGCACCTGGCGACCCCAGCAGTGGCCCGGCCCTCCCCCGGCCTCCCAGCTCCGCGGCGACTGCTGGGGACCCCCGCTCGCGCTCGGGATCGCTGGGTCTCCAGTCCCGCGCCGCGTCACACCGATGGGGCCAGCGGGGGCCATGTGGTCAAGAGGACCTGCACAGTCAGCCTCGGTTCTGAAGAGGCTCAGCCCCCGGGGTCAGCCGCCGGGGAAGCATCCGGCCGCCTCCGCACTGACCTTCCGACGCAGCCGCCCAGAGATGCCGCGCTGTTGCGGCGCCGGAGCTGGAGCTGCAGCTGCACGTGGCCAGAAGTCCGGGAGCGCGGAACAGAAACTAGAGCTCAGCGCGCGCGGCGCCTTTATAGTCTCTGCCCACAATCCCGCCCCCTGGCGCACCAATCCCCTTCTTCGGTCCGGGCCGCCCTGGCTTGGGCGTCGGATCACCAAGTGGGAGGGCGTCGGTTGCCATGGTAACCCTCCCCGAGGGTCCCAGTAGTGTTCCTGGCGTCTCACGCCCCTCACGCGGGCTCCGCCTCCGACCCATTTCGGGAGAGCTCGCAGAAGGCTAGGGACGCGTTCGAGCCCAGCGTGCGGCGTCCCCGGCAGCGGCAGAGCCAGCCCGCAGGTCTTCGCGTGGGACTGTCCAGGTGGGGACAGCTCAAGGGCCTCCCAACACAAGGGGCCCGGAGCCCCAGAGCACTGGTCCGTGCTGGCGTTTAGCGGCTCAGCCGTGGACTTGAGGAGGAATGCGGGACGCGAAGGGAAAGCTGGAAGGATTGGCAGGGGAAATAGCTCCGGACCGGGGTCAGGAGATACGGTACAAAGAGACCTTGAGAGGGTCATTTCATCTTGGTTTCCCACATGGGAAATATCGCTGTGAAATTAGATGACCTCCAAGGCCACCGGACCAGCAGAGTCAGCATCACCTAGGAGCTTGTTGGAAATGCAGATTTGAGCCTGCACCCCAGACCTGCTGAGTCAGAATCTCTGCGTTGGGGCCCTGTGAGCGGTGCTTTAACAAGCCCTCCAGGTGATGATGATCTGTGCTAAAGTTGAGAAGCGCTGATCTAGGGGAGTGGCTTCTCAGACGTGGCTGCAGATTAGAATCACCGGGGAGTTCTGGAACCTCCCAAACAAATCAGAATCTCGTCGGCGGGGGAAGGAGGGACGGCAGGAAGCCCAGGCATAAGTTTTTTTTTTTAAGCTTCTCGAGTGATCCCCATGTGCTATCAAGGTAAGAACCAAGTGATCCCCATGAGCTGTCATGGTGAGAACCACGGATATACCGTAGAGGCTTGGTCCTCCAAGTGTGGTTCCTGGAGAAAACAACCCCCTCCCAGACCTACTAAATCACCGTCTGCATTTCAAGGGGCTCTCCAAGTGGTTCGTGTGCACGTTAGGGTTTGGAAAAACAGCTCTAAGGCCTCCTTCAACATTAAGAATCCATGATTTTATGAAATATGTCTTTCTGTTTTACAGACTTTTAGAAGGCCCCATTTCTTTTCTTTTTTTTTTTTTTTTTTTTTGCGGTACGCGGGCCTCTCACTGCCGTGGCCTCTCCCGCTGCGGAGCACAGGCTCCGGACGCGCAGGCTCAGCGGCCATGGCTCACGGGCCCAGCCGCTCCGCGGCATGTGGGATCCTCCCGGACCGGGGCACGAACCCGTGTGCCTTGCATCGGCAGGCGGACTCTCAACCACTGGGCCACCAGGGAAGCCCGAAGGCCCCATTTCTTCAACTTTTTCTCATATGACATGACCTTCATTATGGGTCTCTCTCTAGTGCACTTGAATTTTCCAATTTTAATTAGACTTTTAGCCTCTCAAGAGACCTAGGAGATTATCAAGGCCACTGTGCCCACTTGACAGGAAGAGGTAGAGCCCCACCTAGACAGGTGAAGAGATTTCCCCAGAGGCCAGGGGGACCAGAATGCTGCCCCAGCCACTGGGTCACTGCCCTTTCTAATACACCACATCATATCATTAGGAGTTATTTTTTGTTTTCCTCAAAGATTGTGGTGAGGTCAGAGATGACACTGAACTTGCTTTGAGTGGGTTGCAGACAGGGATGTTTCAGGGTGGAGCAACCCACTGAGGGTGCTTCTTGTTTGTGGCGGGGAAGGGGAGGAAGCGTGGCTTCAACCTTTGCTCCTGAGGACAGGGCAAGAACAAGGCGTGATTACCAAGGGACTGAAAGGTGACGTGGTTTCTGGTGTGGATGAAAAATGTCACCTGCCATATCAGTAAACAAAGGATGTTGCAGACATCAAGCCAGCAGCCATTGCTGCCGCCCCCCCCCCCCCCCCCCGCTCCCCGCGACTGTGTACCCTGAAGGCATATGGGATGGAGAAAATCAGGATACTGGGCTTAGATAGTTAAGGTGCGTTTCAAAGGAATGATTTCAGTTAACCCAGACCCTTGCATCTTCCCATACCTAGAAAACTGCTAAATTCATTAATGTGAGATGTCTGGTTTTCTTTAACATAATCTTTTGATGTTCCCACTACCTGGTTTTTGTTGCAAAAACCCCTGTATATCCTGGTTCCTCCCTGACTTCTTTGGAGCAATCCCTCAGCGCAGTCTGAGAGGCTATCTTCTGGGTTTAAGTCCTCAGAAAATCTGCTAAATAAAACATAATTCTCAACTTTTAGGTTGTGCTTTTTTTTTTTTTTTTTTTCAGTTGACGGTTTTGGTGACCACGAAGGGCCCAGAGCAGACTTGTCTTCTTCACCTGAGCTCTACGAGTATCTGGAGCTTGGTACCAGCAGAGGCCTCTTTGGTCCATGCACCTCCACCTCGTCAGAGTCCAGACGAATTTGGGTGAGTCTTTCCTGGTTCTTGGACCTCCCATTATTGGCTGATGTCCTAGGTTTTATTCAGTGGTGTTTAAACTCTCTGGAGGAGTAGGTTATCTTTGAAACTTAGTTTCAAGAGGTACCTGTGTTATCCTCAGTGAAAGACACTGGGAAAATTTTGCTCAGTTTAGACACTGAATGGTTTATCCTCAGTTGAAAGACTGGGAGGACTTTGCTCATTTGAAAGACACTGAGTAGGGTTGGCCTGGGTAATTAATAGAAGACTGGCCTATCATTTTTCCTTGAATTGGCTACTTTAATAGAGCTTGTTAAAAAAAAAAACAAAAGAGTTTGTTGAAGTAAAAGTTATCTCAACAAACCAACCTTGGAATGGGAAACAAAGCTTCGAAAACAAAAGAAAAAGGAACAACAGATGGCCAGTTTCCAACTAATATCCCGGACAGGTTTATGTACGTATAAAACTTACAAGTACCAGGACTACCCTGGTGGTCCAGTGCTTAAGGCTTCCCCTTCCAATGCAAGGGGTGTGGGTTTGATCCCTCGTCGGCGAGCTAAGATCCTACATGCCTCACAGCCAAAAAACCAAAACGTAAAAAAAAAAAAACAGGTAATATTGTGACAAATAAAGGCTTTAAAAATGGTCCACCTCAAAAGAAACTTTTAAAAAATTAAATAAAAAATAAAGCTTACGAGTACTTATTGGGTTGGCCAAAATGTTCATTCAGTTTTTTCTGTAAGGTGGCTCTAGTAGCGCTTAATTGTCTTTAATGTCATTTGAAACAATTATGTTAGATTGTATTGTGACAGCTGTCATATCAGCGTGCATTTAAAAAATTATCAAAATTGGTGAATTTTTGTGTAGCCATTTTAATATTGAAGATGGAAGAAAAAAAGCAACATTTTCGGCATATTATGCTTTATTATTTCAAGAAAGGTAAGAAACACAACTGAAATGCAAAAAAAGATTTGTGCAGTGTATAGAGAAGGTGCTGTGACTGGTCGAACATGTCAAAAGTGGTTTGCAAAGTTTCATGCTGGAGATTTCTCGCTGGATGGTGCTCCAAGACGGTCAGCTAGTTAAAGTTGATAGCGATCAAATTGAGACATTAATTGAGAACAGTTGAGAACAATCAACGTTATACCACCTGGGAGATAGCTGACATACTCAAAATATCCAAATCAAGCACTGAAAATCATTTGCACCTGCTTGGTTATGTTAATTGCTTTGATGTTTGGGCTCCACATAAGTTAAGCAAAGAAAACCTTGACCGTATTTCCGCATGCGATTCTTTACTTAAACATAACGAAAACATTCTGTTTTTAAAACAAATTGTGACGGGCAATGAAAAGTGGATACTGTACAATAATGTGGAACGGAAGAGATCATGGGGCAAGGGAAATGAACCACCACCAACCACACCAAAGGCTGGTCTTCATCCAAAGAAGGTGACATTGTGTATATGGTAGGATTGGAAGGGAGTCCTCTATTATAAGCTCCTTCCAGAAAACCAAACGATTCCAGCAAGTACTGCTCCCAGTTAGACCAACTGAAAGCACTCAACGAAGAGTATCCGGAATTAGTCAACAGAAAACGCATACTCTTCCATCAGGATAACGCAGGGCCACATGTTTCTTTGACGACCAGGCAAAAACTGTACTGGCGGCCAGAAGTGCACCACATGTATGTGTGGATGTATGTTTTGAGAACTCGGTCTCTGCCATCCAAAAGGTATACATGTGGTGTACTTTTGGCCGCCAGTAGATTAGACTGGGATTCTGAGCAGTCTTTTGTCTGTGCCAACTCTCGGGATTTTTACCATTTTAACTTCCTTGCATCAGGAAGTACAATGAAGGCCTTTACTTTCTTAGACTGTTTTTGGGAATAAACTTTCTGGATCTTGTTTAGGGGGCATCCTTCACACTCTCTTGTGGGGAAGCCTCTTGTGTCTTGTTGGTTTGAGTCACTGTTAAGATATATCTCATTAAAGGCAGATGATGGATCCTTTAAATGGGAAAAACTCTAAATTGGTAAATTAGAGACTCTCATTATAAACAGCTGTTTTATTGGTGCCTATTAAAAAAAAGTGGAAAAAATATATATCTAATGGTTAACCTAAGAACTCCTTTAGTTTAAAACAAACAAGAAAAACCATTTTGGGAATTCTATTTATGGTCTCTTCTTTCCCTCAATGGGTCTTACAGATGCTAATGAAAACATTAGAATAATTAATGTTAATTAGATTGATTAACAGACTAAGAAAAAAACCTGAAGTCTAGAGACTTTTTCCCAACCAGGTGGAAATTTTAAAGGGGCTTGTCCCAAATGGATAAAGAAATCTTTAGGTGGTTATTTTAAGATGAGAGAAATAAAATGGACATTAATGGGATTAAATCAAAGGTTTGATACAACACTGCCTAAGGTTGGATGGGCCAGAGGAACCCCCTGTTGGTCCTCAACATTAAATGGCCCCAAACAAGTCCTCTCTATTTACCCCAGTTTAAAAAACATATACAGCTGGAAGAAAATTATATTGAGATACCTGACCAACAATTACTTGGGACAACAGTTAGGCCAATTAATCAAGTTAAAAGACTGACAAAAGGGCCTGAGTCTCTGGGCTTAACCCCTCACTGGGGACCCCAGAACCTTTTATACAAAATAGATAAAATAAGTAAGGAAAGCTCTAGAACTCGTAAAACCAAGGCTTGTTGATTGAGTCCTAATGTAAACCAAAATATATAGAATTGAGATTAAAGTTTGTAAAAATTGGTATGTTTAAATGGACTTTATGTAAGATGGTTATGTTGCAGGAAGGGGGACCCCTTCCAGGGCCCGAGAGTGGGCTCTTGTCTAACATTCGGAAATGAATTGTCCGAGGACACACACAGGCTGACGACGCAGGAGACCTTATTGGGAAGGGGCGCCTGGGCAGAGAGCAGGAGGGTAAGGGAACCCAGGAGGACTGCTCTGCCAGGTGGCTCGAAGTCTTTGGTTTTATGGTAATGGGATTAGTTTCCTGGTTGTCTCTGGCCTATCATTCTGACTCAGGGTCCTTCCTGGTGGCACGAGCATCACTCAGCCAGGATGGATTCCAGCGAGGAGGATTCTGGGAGGTTGGTAGGACATATGGACTGGTGTGTCCTTTTGACCTTTCCCGAATTCTTCCAGTTGGTGGTGGCTTGTTAGTTCTGTGTTCCTTACCAGGGCCTCCTGTTTAAGATAACTCAGGCAAATGGTTACTGTGGTGCCTGGCCAGGGTGAGCGGTTTCAGTCAGTGTTTCCCCTCACAGTTACATCTCCTTTGCTTAATTACATTGTGGGATAGACATGTTTCACTGGGGAATACTTCCCCAAGTAGATTTGCCCCTCAAGAAATATTAATGAAACATACTAAAGGAAACTAATAGGGTTACCTGAGCTCTTTACAAAAAAAAAAAAAAATACTGGGAACCAATATTCAGGGGCTAATTAATAGTAGAGATTTTGCTCTGAGTTTAACTTGTGCACTCAGAAAGAGGGCCTTTGTTGACTGCCTTATGAAAGCTTTAGAAGGCCTGATGAATTAAACCCTAAAGTTCTAGAACATAGAACTCTTTTATTTTTATTTATTTTTTAACACCTTTATTGGAGTGTAATTGCTTTACAACGATGTGTTAGTTTCTGCTTTATAACAAAGTGAATCAGCTATACATATACATATATCCCCATATCTCTTCCCTCTTGCATCTCGCGCCCTCCCACCCTCCCTATCCCACCCCTCTAGGTGGTCACAAAGCAACTAGCTGATCTCCCTGTGCTATGCGGCTATCGGTTTTACATTTGGTAGCGTCTATATGTCCATGCCACTCTCTCACTTTGTCCTAGCTTACCCTTCCCCCTCCCCATGTTCTCAGTTCCATTCTCTAGTAGGTCTATGTCTTTATTCCCATCCTGCCCCTAGGTTCTTCATGCCCTTTTTTTTTTTTTAGATTCCATTAGAACTCTTTTTAAAATTTTATTTATTTTTTGGCTGCATTGGGCCTTCATTGCTGCACGCAGGCTTTCTCTGGTTGAGGCGAGCGGGGGGGCTACTCTTCATTGCAGTGCGCGGGTTTCTCATTGCGGTGGCTTCTCTTGCTGCAGAGCACAGGCTCTGGGTGCGTGGGCTCCAGTAGTTGCAGCACTCAGGCTCAGTAGCTGTGGCACACAGGCTTCAGTAGTTGTGGCATGAGGGCTCTAGGGCATGCGAGCTTCAGTAATTGTGGCACGTGGGCTCAGTAGTTGTGGTTTGTGGGCTCTACAGTGCAGGCTTAGCAGTTGTGGCACATGGGCTTAGTTGCTCCGTGGCATGTGGGATCTTCCCAGACCAGGGATCGAACCCGTGTCTCCTGCATTGGCAGGTGGATTCTTAACCACTGTGCCACCAGGGAAGTCCCTAGAACATAGAACTCTTAAATTTTGGTTTAGTTGGAAGTCTTCTCACTAATATAGAAAATCAAATTAATGAAAATATAGCTGTGCAAATCAATCTTTTAATATCATTTAGGTGACAGACCGGTTCTTTGGGGAATTAAAAGCAACTGTTTTTGTCTTGCAAATCTCTACAAGACAGAAGTGTAAATAGAGCCCATGAGGACCTGAGACTGAGCCTAATTAGCTCAATCAGGTAGAACTTGAAACCAAGGGGGCAAAAAAGGAAAAAGTGGCCTTTTAAAACTCAAACCACTGGAGGGTTCCCTGGTGGCAAAAGTAAATAAATTTATAAAAATAAATAAATTAAATTATTCTCTCATTTACTTTTATTTTACAACTTATGAAAACATTACCATACCAAGTTAATATTTATAAAATTATTTACTTTTGGCTGTGTTGGGTCTTCATTGCTGCACGTGGGCTTTCTGTAGTTGCAGCAAGTGGGGGCTACTCTTTGTTGCGATGCGCAGGCTTCTCATTGTGGTGGCTTCTCCACGGGCTTTAGGCATGTGGGCTTCAGTAGTTGTGGCATGTGGACTCAGTAGTTGTGGCTCACAGGCTCTAGAGTGCAGGCTCAATAGTTGTGGCACACGGGCTCAGTAGTTGTGGCGCACGGGCTTAGTTGCTCCGCGGCATGTGGGATCTTCCAGGACCCACATTAAGGTTAAGATTTTAACCCTTAGAAACCATAAGATTAAGGTTTTTAAGGGTTAAAATTGTAATATGTAATTAAAGCTATAAAGATAATAAGGGAAACATTTCAGTATGCAAGGAAAGTAGGATGTGCGTTTTCAGCAAAAGAAAGTGTGAGGAATGGAAAAACATTTTGTTAAGGGGAAAGAATGATTGTGTCCTAGAGCTGGTTAGTTGTTTGTTTTTGGATGGGAAAATAAGGGACAAACTAATATGGAAACAGAAAGTTGTAGGTTTCCAGAAAGGGAGTCCTGAAAAGGAGTTTTGTACATGGTCAGTCTGGGATTAGATTAAATTTAGTTAGATAAATGGATTTTGTTATAAAAGTCGGCTGATGCAAGACTAGATTTTGTTCCTCTCTCTGTTAAGAGAACAAAGTTTTCTTGGAATACTGCTTTTGGTAACAGATTGTGTGAGTTTCTTTGCCTTTAAGTGATCTGTATTTGTTTTTTGAAATCTTTTTGTCACTTTGGTTAAGTGAATAAGTATTGTTTCACAGTGACCTATGATCCTTTTGGAACAAGTGTTTTGAAACCTTTTTTATGTTTTTGACAAGCTTTCCAAATATCAAATTCTAACTAAAGATTTTTTGACCTCCAGCTAACTCTGGGATGCTTCAAAGGAACCTTGAGACATCTCAGAGAGGAAAATTAGAGTAATTGGGCTTATTTGGTATGTTAAATTACTTGAGAAGCATTGTCAAGTTATTGGAGATAAGCCTTATATTGTATGGATAAATGTCATTAATATATCAATAGATATTCTAAAATTTATATGGAATTCCTAAAAATGTGATATGTCCTGGTATAATGTTTTCAGTCATAATTCTAGTTAGTATCTTAAAATGTTGTATGTCACAGAAATATCCAAGTTTCTTGTCAATTGCGTTGTAATCAGATCTTTAACCGTGCTATTTTAAGTCTTTTGTGGTTTATAGACAATCATTGTTTTACTCTGATGCTTTTATAAAATGAAGATATTCAAGAAAATTCATAAAGCTTTTTGATAAATATGTTTCTGATAGCTTTTAGATCATACCACTAAACTGCATAAGAAATTACAAAGTTCTGATGGAAAACCTGACGATTTAATCCAGATCAACAGGGATTAATTACATGGGACCAAATGAACTGATAAATATGATTTATAATTATATGACTTTTTCTGAAATATACCAGCTTTTAATCTTTGTTTTCTAGAAAAACGTTTCCTCTTATGCTATGACCTACAATGAGTTGATAAAGTATACCTTGGTAAACAAAGATGAAACATATATATTTTTTCTCTACCTGATCCTTCCAGAATTTGGCTTCTCCAGCTAACTCCCCTGTGGACTTGATGGTTTATTGCAACCAGATTACAACTAGTTGTACTAATCATTGTTTTAATTTGTTCTCTTTATTTTCAATTTGTTTATGGTTTGTGTCTCTCTCTGCTGCATTATGACTTTATTAATGTTACTATCTGTATCACTTATATCCTGTCTGTTTTATAAGATTGTTGTCTCTTGCATTTCCCAATGTGTATCCAGGCCTCCAACAAAATTAATGATGTCTTGAGAGAGTTAATCATATATAAAACTCTACATAGAATAATTGTAATTGTGCAACTCTAGGTATGGGAAGAAGCAACAAGTGAAAACATTTCCCAGATCATAATAGGCTACTAAAACAGGTAATCCAGAGAATTATAGATTATCTATAGGGCCTGATCCAGAAAAGGTCAGCACATTGAATGGCCTGTCAACAGAATCTTCACCTGATAGAGGACTGAGAATTCCTAGTGCCATGGGACAAAATTGTTCATGAAATGCCTCCCAAATGTTGGTCGAATTTATGACCAAGGGGAGGCGCTGTGGATGAAAAGTGTTGCCTGCCATATCAGTAAACAAAGGATGCTGCAGCCGTCAAGCCAGCAGCCACTGCAGCTGCCCTGCCTGTTCACCCTGAGGGGCTTCAGGATGGAGAAAAGCAGGATACTTGCCTTAGATAGTTAAGGTGCATATCAAAGGAATGATTTCAATGAGGCCAGACTCTTGCATCTTCCCATACTTAGTAAAGCGCTAAATTCATTAACTTGAGATGTTTGGTTTTCTTTAAAAGTAATCTTTTGATGTTCTGACTACCTGGGGTTTTTTTTGTTTTTTGTTTTTTTTTTTTTTTTGCTGTACGCGGGCCTCTCACTGCTGCGGCCTCTCCCGCTGCGGAGCACAGGCTCCGGACGCGCAGGCTCAGCGGCCATGGCCCACGGGCCCAGCCGCTCCACGGCATGCGGGACCCTCCCGGACCGGGGCACGAACCCGCGTCCCCTGCATCGACAGGCGGACTCCCAACCACTGCGCCACCAGGGAAGCCCGACTACCTGGTTTTTGTTGCAAAGCTCCTATATATTTTGTATAACTTTTTTTTTTTTTTTTTTGGCTGCATTGGGTCTTCGTTGCTGCGCGCGGGCTTTCTCTAGTTGCAGCGAGGGGGGGCTACTCTTTGTTGCGATGTGCGGGCTTCTCATTGCAGTGGCTTCTCTTGTTGTGGAGCACGGGCTCTAGGCACGCGGGCTTCGGTAGTTGTGGCACGAGGCTCAGTAGTTGTGGCTCATGGGCTCTAGAGTGCAGGCTCAGTAGTTCTGGCGTGCGGGCTGAGTTGCTCCGCAGCATGTGGGATCTTCCTGGACCAGAGCTCGAACCCGTGTCCACTGCATTGGTGGGCGGAGTCTTAACCTCTGCGCCACCAGGGAAGCCCTCCTATATATTTGGCTCCTCCCTTACCTTTTCGGAGCAGTCCCTCAGAGCAATCTGAGAAGCTGTCTTCTGGGCTTAAGGTCTTAACATCTATTTCTTCTCTTCCCCACAGACACAGCCTGGTATGAATGTCACCAGCCCTCTGCCTCCCCCAGTCAAGGGACAGACACTCCCTCAGGATTTAAATCCTGATTGGACTGACTGAGAGTCTGAAGACAGCAGGTGCTGTCCCCACCAGCAGAGGCCCTCTGAGAAAGTCAGTCATGCCCGGGGCCATTGCCTGTGGGCTTCCTGCCCCTTTCCAGGCTGTGTCTTCTTCATATCCATGGCTTAAGTCAGGGAAGTAGGTTTCTCTTACCCTAACTTGGATAGTGAGATAATGATAATTTTCAGACTTTCCTTCCATTTTCAGGGTTGAGATTTTGGCTCTCAGGTCACAAACCCAAATGATAAGAAATGAAATAAATATCCCCTAGTTCATATTGATATAATGAGTGAATGAATGAAGGAAGGAAGGAGAAGGGACAACTCCTTCTTATAGAAGAATTTCAACTAATAAGCATGGAGGGAATGAGGGAAATAGACATTCCCCATAGAGCACCATAGCAGTAATTGCTGCAGGCAAGTCCACAGATAGATGCTAAAATTAGTGGGTGAAGGCTTAAGGAGAAGCAAGATATTTGCATAGTCTCAAGGTATCTCTCCCCAAATAGATGTTTATTAATAACAAGGGGAAAGACAGTAACTTTACGGTAAAGAAAACTGGCAGTCACCACCTTAACCAAGCGACTAAGGTTAACATCGTCAGAAATGAGGTGCATCGTCATGTACCCCATGATATGATGCCCTGGGAACAGCTTACCACCCTGTGGTGTCCTTCCCGATAGTGCATAATCTCAGTCTAATCATGAGAATACATCAGACAGCACACATAGAGGAACAGTCTACAAAGGAACTGACCACTCCTTTCAAAAGTCTCAAAGCCGGGGGACTTCCCTGGTGGCACAGTGGTTAAGATTCCGCCTGCCAATGCAGGGGACACGGGTTCGAGCTCTGGTCTGGGAAGATCCCACATGCCGCGGCGCAACTAAGCCCGTGTGCCCCAACTACTGAGCCTGCTCTCTAGAGCCCACGAGCCACAACTACTGAAGCCCACTCGCCTAGAGGCCGTGCTCCACAACAAGAGAAGCCACCGCAATGAGAAGCCTGCACATCCCAAGGAAAAGTAGCTCCCACTTGCTGCCACGAGAGAAGGTCCGCGCACAGCAATGAAGACCCAATGCAGCCATAAACAAATAAATTAATTAATTTTTAAAAAGTCTCAAAGCTAGGAAAGATGGGAATGGTCACAGATTAAGGGAGAATAAAGAGACGCAATGACTAAGTGTAAGGTGGGTCCTGGAACGGATTCTGGAACGGATCCTGGAACTGAGAAACAACTGTGGAAAAACTGGCAGAACCTGAATAAAGTTGGTAGTTTAGGTCATAGTATTGTCCTGATGTTACTTCCTTAGTTTTGAGAATTGTCCTAAGGTTATGTAAGATGTTAATATGAGGGGAGGTTGGGTGAAGGGTATAAAGGAACTCTGTACTATTTTTGCTCTCTGTAAGTCTAAAATGATAGTAAACATTTAAAAAGTATTCTTTAAAGTAAAAAGAATGCACGCAGTAAAACCTGTCGCTTAATAAAAATGACTAAAAATCTTTTAACAAAATGTAGATATGTAAAATTTCACTTGGGAAAAATAGACTTTGTGGAAATAATGAGCAGAAAAGGAGATTCACAGTAGGAGAAGTTATATTTGTTTAAATATAAAATGAGCAAAGAAAACAGGAGACGAATCAAATCTTTGTTGTAAAATTTAATGGAAAGTAATTAATTCCAAATAATTCAGTAAGGGAAGATTGAAAAGGAGAGAAAAACAAATAATTTATAGAAAACTGATCACAGGCTTATACTGACTTATTAAAAACATTTTCTGTGCAATTAGAGACTATGTAAACGTTTATGACCATAAATTCCTAAACAGGACGTGTCCAAAGGTAATGTTTTTGTTTGTTTAAGATATCTCCGTGTGTAGTTAAGGAAGAGTGAACAACACATGTAAATTCCATGCTTTCCTTTTAGGATTCCGTATTGCTTTAATCTAAGATATGAACGGAGAGGCTTGTTCCTGTGTAAAGTCTAATAGATTGCCTCAGTAGGGACTTGGGCCCAGAAGGAATAATAATAAACCACACGGAACAAGTGAGTAAATTACATCACTGGGCCACAACTTCTGCGCCCAGTTATTGAAAATAGCACCAGGGTTCCCCTTCCAGTTGCAGGAGTAGATGATCTAGTCGGGGACCACACTGTCCCATAGCCACTCACACCCCACATATGGTGCTGAGCGCTTGCAAGGTGATCAGTTGGAATTGAGATGTAGTGTAAATTTAAAGTACACACCATTCTGTAAGTTGTGTTTTTGTTTTGTTTATGGTTTCCTCTGCTCTGCAAAAGCTTACACAGGTCCCATTAGGTCCAATTTGTTTATTTTGCTTTTATTTCTTTGGCCTTGGGAGACTGACTTAAAATATTGCTACAATTTATGTCAGAAAATGTTTTGCCTATGTTATCCTCTAGTTTTCAGGTGTCATGTCTTATATTTAAGTTTTAAGCCATTTTGAGTTTATTTTTGTGTGTAGTATGAAAAAGTGTTCTAACTACATTGATTTACATGCGACTGTCCAGCTTTCCCAACACCCCTTGCCAAAGAGACTGTCTTTTATCCATTGTATATTTTTACCCCTTTGTCATAGATTAATTGACCGTGGGTGTATGGGTGTATTTCTGGGATCTCTATTCTGTTCCATTGATCCATATATTTGTTTTTGTGCCAATACCATGCTGCTTTGACTAATGTAGCTTTGTAGTGTAGTTCAAAGTCTGGAAGTGTTATGCCTCTGTCTTTGTTCTAATTTTTCCTCAGGATTGCTTTGGCAATTCTGGGCTTTTTTGTAGGCCCATACATATTTTAGGATTTATTTTCTAGTTCTGTGAAAAATGTCATGGAGAATTTGGTAGGGATCACATTAAATCTATATATTGCTTTGGGTAATATGGCCATTTTAGCTATATTAATTTTTCCAATTCAGGAACATGGAATATCTTTCCATTTCCTTGAAACATCTTCAGTTTCCTTTATCAATGTTTTATAGTTTGCTGAGTGTAAGTCTTTAACCTCCTTAGGTTTATTCCTAAATATTTTGGGTTCTTTGATGTGAGTTTAAAAGGTATTGTTTTTTTACATTCCCTTCCTGACATTTCATTGTTAGTGTAAAGAAATGCAATTGATTACTGTATATTCATCTTGTATCCTGCTACCTTGCTGAATTCATTTATTAGTTCAAATAGTTTGTGTGGAGTGTTTAGGGTTTTCTATATAGAGTATCATGTCATCCACATATAATGACAATTTTACCTCTTCCCTTCCAACTTGGATACCCTTTATGTCTTTTTCTGGTCTGATTGCCGTGGCTAGTATTTCCAGTCGTATGTTGAATAGAAGTGGTGAAAGTGGGCATCCTTGTCTTGTTCCTGAATTTAGTGGGAAGTCTTTCAGCTTTTCACCATTGAGTATTATGTTGGCTGTGGGCTTGTCATAAATAATTTTTATTATGTTAAGACATGTTCTCTCTATACCAAATTTGGGAAGAATTTTTATCATGAATGGATGTTGAATTTTATCAAATGCTTTTTCTGCATGTATGGAGATGATCATGTGGGTTTTGTCTTTTGCTGATGTGGTGTATCACATTGATTGATTTGTGTATGTTGAACCATCCTTGCAGCCCTGGAATGAATCCAACTTGATTATGGTGTGGGATCCTTTTCATGTGTTGTTGGATTCAGTTTGCTAATATTTTCTTGAGGATTTTTGCATCTATATTCATCAAAGATATTGGCCTGTAATTTTAGTTTTTGCTAGTCTTTGGTGTTTGTATCAGAGTGATAGTGCCTTCATAGAATGAATTTGGGAGTGTTCCCTCCTCTTCAGTCTTTTGGAAGAGTTTGAGAAGGATAGGTATAATTTCTTCTCTGTATGTTTCATGGAATTCACCTGTGAAGCCATCTAGTCCTGGACTTTTGTTTGTAGGGAGTTGTTTTTGTTTTTTTTTAATTACAGATTCTATTTCACTTCTAGTGATTGGTCTCTTCAAATTGTCTCTTTCTTCTTGATTAAATTTTGGCAGGTTGTATGTTTCTAGAAACTTCCATTTCTTCTAAGTTGTCCATTTTGTTGGCATATAACTGTTCATAACATTTTCTTATGGTATTTTGTATTTCTGTGGTATTGATTGTTATTCTCCCCTTTCATTTCTTATTTTGTATATTCAGGTCCTCTCTCTTTTCTCCTTGGTGAGCATGGCCAGGAGTATGTTGATTTTCTTTTCCCTTTCAAAAAAAACAGCTCTTGGTTTTATTGATTTTTTTCTATTGTTTTTATCTCTATTTTGTTTATTTCCTCTGATCTTTATTATTTCCTCCCTTCTGCTGACTTTAGGTTTTGTTTCTTCTTTTTCTGATTCTTTTAGGTGGTACATTAGATTACTGGGGATTTTTCTTATTTTTTGAGGATGGCTTGTATCATCATGAACTTCCCTTTTAGAACTGCTTTTGCTCTATCTCATAGATTTTGTAAGGTTGTGCTTTCATTATTGTTTGTCTCGAGGTATTGTTTTTATTTCCTTTTGAATTCATTGTTGACCCATTGGTTTTTTTTTTTTTTTTTTTTTTTTTTTGCGGTACCGGGCCTCTCACTGTTGTGGCCTCTCCCGTTGCGGAGCACAGGCTCCAGACGCACAGGTTCAGCGGCCATGGTTCACGGGCCCAGCCACTCCGCGGCATGTGGGATCTTCCCAGACCGGGGCACGAACCCGCGTCCCCTGCATCAGCAGGCAGACTCTCAACCACTGCACCACCAGGGAAGCCCGACCCATTGGTTTTTATAATAGCATATTGTTTAGTCTCCATGTAATCATTTTTTTCTCGTTTCTTTTTCCAGTGGTTGATTTCCAGATTCATACTGTTGTGTTCAGAAAAGATGCTTGAAATAATTTCTATCTTCTTAAATTTGTTGAGGCTCGTTTTGAGACCTAGATGTGGTCTGTCCTAGAGAATGATCCTTGAGCACTTGAAAAGAATGTGTTCTGTTTTGGTTTTTGGTTTTTTTGGTATGTAGTGTCCTCTAGATAACAATTAAGTCTAACTGTTTTATTGTGTCATTCAGGGATCTCTGTTGCCTTATTGATTTTCTGTCTAGAAGATCTGTCTATTGATGTTGGTGGGGTGCTAAAGTCTCCTACTATTACTGCATTACCATCCATTTCTCCCTTTATTTCTGTTAGTATTTGGTTTTTTAAAATTGAAGTATAGTTGATTGACAATGTTGTGTTAATTTCTGCTCTACAGCAAAGTAACTCAGTTATACATGTATATACATTTTTTAATATTCTTTTCCATTATAGTTTATCACAGGTTATTGGATATTCTTCCCTGTGCTTTATAGTAGAATCTTGTTGTTTATCCTTTCTATATAAGTTTGCATCTGCTAACCCTAAACTCCCACTGCATCCCTCCCCACCCTCTTCTTCCCCTTAGTAAGCACAAGTCTGTTTTCTATGTGAATCTGTTTCTGTTTCACAGATAAGTTCATTTGTGTCATATTTTAGATTCTACATATAACTAATATCATATGGTATTTGTCTTTTTCTGTCTGACCTCACTTAGTATGATAATCTCTAGTTCCATCCATGTTTCTGCAAATGGCATTATTTCAGTCTTTTTATGGCTGAGTAGTATACCGTTGTATATATGTACCACATCTTCTTTATGCATTCATCTGTTGATAGACATTTAGGTTATTTCCATGTCTTGGCTATTGTCGGTAGTGCTGGTATGAACATTGGGGTGCATGTATCTTTCTGACTTATAGTTTTGTACAGATATATGCCCAGTTGTGGGATTGCAGGATCATATGGTAGCTATACGTTTAGTTTTCTAAGGAACCTCCATAATGTTTTCCATAGTGGCTGCACCAAACTATATTCCCACCAACAGTGTAGGAGGGTTTCCTTTTCTCCACACCTTCTCCAACATTTGTTATTTGTAGACTTTTTAAAGATGGCCATTCTGACTGGTGTGAGGTGGTACCTCATTGTAGTTTTGATTTGCATTTCTCCAAGAATTAGTGACGTTGAGCATCTTTTCATGTGCCTGTTGGGCATCTGTATGTCTTCTTTGGAGAAATGCCTGTTTAGGTCTTCTGTCTATTGGGTTGTTTGTTTTGTTGTTGTGTTGAGTTGTATGAGCTGCTTGTATATTTTGGGAATTAAGCCCTTGTTGTTTGCATCATTTGCAAATATTTCTATCATTTCATAAGTTGTCTTTTCATTTTGTTTATGGTTTCCTTTGCTGTGCAAAAGCTTGTAAATTTGGTTAGGTCTCATTTGTTTATTTTTGCTTTTATTTCTTTAAAAAAATTTTTTTTACAGTAGGTCCTTGTTGGTTATCTACTTTAAATATAGCAGTGTGTACCTGTCAATCCCAGACTCCCAATTTTTGCTTTTATTTCTGTTGCCTTGGGAGACAGACCTAAGAAAACATTTGTATGATTTATGTCAGAATATATATATATTTTTTATGTCAGAATATTTTGCCTACGTTCTCCTATAGGAGTTTTATGATGTCCTGTCTTATGTCTAAGTCTTTAAGCAATTTTGAGTTTATATTCATGTATGGTGTGAGTGTGTATTCTAACTTCACTGATTTACACGCAGCTGTCCAGCTTTACCAACACCACTAGCTGAAGAGACTGTCTTTTTCCCATTGTATATTCTTGCCTCCTTTGTCAAAGATTAATTGACCATAGGTGTGTGGGTTTATTTCTGGGCTCTCTATTCTTTTCCATCGATCCATATGTCTGTTTTTGTGCCAGTAGCATGTGGTTTTGATTACTATAGCTTTGTAGTATTGTCTAAAGTTTGAGAGGGTTATGCCTCCTGCTTGTTCTTTTTTCTCAAGATTGCTTTGGCAATTCTGGGTCTTTTAAGGTTCCATATAAGTTTTAGGATTTATGTTCTAGTTCTGTGAAAAATGTCATGGGGAATTTGATAGGGATCGCATTAAATCTGTAGATTGCTTTGGGTAGTATGACAGTTTTAACAATATTAATTCTTCCAATCCAAGAGCATGGGGTATCATTCCATTTCTTTGAATCATCTTCAGTTTCCTTTATCAATGTTTTATAGTTCTCAGCATATAAGTCTTTCACCTCCTTTGTCAGGTTTATTCCTAAGTATTTTTTTTTTGATGCAATTTAAAAAGGGATTTTTAAAAATGGTTCTGAAGAACCTAGGGGCAGGACAGGAATAAAGATGCAGATGTAGAGAATGGACTTGAGGACATGGGGAGGGGGAAGGGTAAGCTGGGACGAAGTGAGAGAGTGGCATGGACATATATACACTACCAAATGTAAAATAGATACTTAGTGGGAAGCAGCCTCATAGCACAGGGAGATCAGCTCAGTGCCTTGTGACAACCTGGAGGGGTGGGATAGGGAGGGTGGGAGGGAGATGCAAGAGGCAGGGGATATGGGGATATATCAGGATATATACATATAGCTGATTCACTTTGTTATACAGCAGAAACTAACACACCATTGTAAAACAATTATACTCCAATAAAGATGTTAAAAAAATAATAAAGACAAAAGTAACCAATAAATAAATAAAGAGATTTTTTTTTACATTCCCTTTCTGATATTTCATTGTTAGTGTAAAGAAATGCAATTGATTTCTGTATGTTAATCTTGTATCTTGCTACATTGCTGTATTCGTTGATCAATTCTAGTATTTTTTGTGAGGAGTCTTTTGGGTTTTCTATATAGAGTATCATGTCATCTGCATATAATTATAATTTTACCTCTTCCCTTCTTATTTGGATACTGTTTATTTCTTTTTCTGATTCTGTGGCTAGGACTTCCAATACTATGTTGAATAGAAGTGGTGAGAGTGGACATCCTTGTCTTGTTGCAGATTTTAAGGGAAGGCTTTCAGCTTTTCTCATTGAGTATTATATTGGCTCTGGGTTTGTCATAAGTAGCTTTTATTATGTTGAGATATGTTCCCTCTACACCCACTTTGGTAAGAATTTTTATAATGTATGGATGTTGAATTTTATCAAATGCTTTTTCTGCATCTATTGAGATAATCATGTGGTTTTGTCTTTTCTTTTGTAGATATGGTGTATCACATGGATAGATTTGTGTATGTTGAACCATCCATGTGAACTTGGGATGAATCCAACTTGGTTGTGGTGTGTGATCTTTTTATGTGTTTTTGGATTCAGTTTGCTAATATTTTGCTCAGGATTTTTGCATCTATGTTCATCAGAGATACTGACCTGTAATTTTCTTTCTCTTTTTTTTTTGTAATTTTCTTTTTTGATGGTATCTTTGTCTGGTTTTGGTATCAGGGTGGTGGTGGCTTCATAGAATGTCTTAGGGAGTTTTCCCTCCTCTTCAGTCTTTTGGAAGAATTTGAGAAGTCTCGGTATAAGTCCTTTGTTTGTACGGTATAATCCAGCTGAGAAGCCATGTGGTCCTGGACTTCTGTTTGTAGAGAGTTTATAAATTACAGATTCTATTTCACTTCTAGGGATAGGTCCATTCAAATTATCTATTTCATTTTGATTCAGTTTTGGTGGGCTGTGTGTTGCTAGAAATTGTCCATTTCTTCTAGGACAAATTTGTAGGCATATAATTATTCATAATATTCTTTTATGGTTTTTTGCCACGTTGGTTATTATTTCTCTCCTGTCATTTCTTATTTTGTTTATTTGGGTTCTCTCTCTTTTCTTCTTGGTGAGCCTGGCCAGAGGTTTGTTGATTTTTTTGTTTGTCTCAAAGAAGCAGCTCTTGGTTTTATTGGTTGCTTTTCTATTGTTTTTTAAGCTCTCTTTTGTTTATTTCCTCTAATCTTTATTTCCTTCCTTCTGCTGACTTTAGGTTTTGTTTGCTCTTCTTTTTCTAATTCTTTTAGGTGGTAGGTTAGGTTGTTCATTTGATACTTTTCTTGTTTTTTGAGGAAGGCTTGTATCACTATGAAGGCCTTTATCCCTCTAATACCTGCTTTTGCTGCACCTCATAGATTTTGTATGGTTGTATTTTCATTGTCATTTGTCTCAAGGTATTTTTAAATTTTCTCTTTGATTTCATTGTTGACCCATTGGGTTTTTAGTAACATGTTGTTTAGCCTCCATGAAATCGTTTTTTTCCTCATTTCTTTTTCTGTAGTTGATTTCTAGTTTCACGCCGTTGTGGTCAGAAAAGATGCTTGAAATAATTCCTATGCTCTTAAATTTGTTGTGGCTTGTTTTGTGCCCTAATATGTGGTCAGTCCTAGAGAATGTTTCATGTGCACTTAAAAAGAATGTGTGTTCTATTCTTTTTGGATGTAACATCCTGAAAATATCAGTTAAGTCTAACTGTTCTACTCTATCCTTTAGAATCTCTGTTGCCTTATTGATATTTCTGTCTAGAATATCTGTCCATTGATGTGAGTGGGATGTTAAAGTCCCCTAGTATTATTATTGTATTCCCATCAGTTTCTCCCTTTATTTCTGTTAGTATTTATTTTATGTATTTGGATTCTCCTATATTGGGTGCGTATATGTTGATGAGTGTAGTATCCTCTTTTTGTATTGATCCTTTTATCAATGTATAGTGTCCTTCTATAGCTTTCTTTATGGCCTTTTTTTGTGTGTGTGTGGCATGTGGGCCTCTCAGTGTTGTGGCCTCTCCCGTTGCAGAGCACAGGCTCTGGACATGCAGGCTCAGCGGCCATGGCTCACGGGCCCAGCCGCTCCGCAACATGTGGGATCTTCCCGGACCGGGGCATGAACCCGTGTCCCCTGCATCGGCAGGCGGACTCTCAACCACTGCGCCACCAGGGAAGCCCCCTATGGCCTTTGTTTTAAAGTCTGTGTTGTCTGATAAAAGTATTGTGACCCCCGGTTTCTTGTCATTTCCATTTGCATGGAATATCTTTTTCTATCCCCTTCACTTTCAATCTATGTGGGTCCTTTGCCCTAAAGTGGGTCTCTAGTAGGCAGCATGTTGTAGGCTCTTTGTTTTTTATCCAATCTGCCATTTTTGTCTTTTGATTGAAGCATTTAGTTAATTGATATTTAAGGTAATTATTGATAAAGTATTTATTGCCATTTTATACCTTGTTTACTAGTGGATTCTGTGTTTCTTCTTTATTCCTTTCTTTTTCCTTTTGTGGTTTGATGATTTCCTTTTATTTTATGATTGTTTTCTCTTCTTTTTGGTTTTTGTGAATCTATTATATGTTTTTGATTTGTGGTTACCCTGTTTTTCAAGTATGTTAACCCCTTAGTATATCTAATTGCTTTAGACTGACACTTATATAGGTTCAAGCACATTCTAAAAAAAAGAAAAGAATCTACATTTTCTTACTCCCTCATTTTATTATTTTGATGTCCTCTTTTACATTATCATGTTTATACATTTGCTGTTCATTATGTTTATCATCACTTTCCTATAGCTTCTTGCTTCTTTTCTATTTAGAGAACAACTTTCGATATTTCTTTTAACTAAGTTTAGTATTGCTGTATACTTTTAGTTTTTGCTTGTCTGAGAAATTCTTTATCTCTCCTTCTATGTTAAATGATCATCTTGAAGGGGATAGTACTCTAGGTTGCAGATTTTGTACTTTCAGGACTTTGAATATATTTGCCACTCCCTTCTGGCTTGCAACATTTCTGTAGAGAAATCAGCTGATAGCCTTATGGGGGTTCCCTGGTACTGACTCTTTGTTTTTCTCTTGCTGCCTTTAGAATCCTCTTTTTATCTTTAACATTTGCCATTTTAACTATAGCATGTCTTGCTGTAGGTCTGTTTGGGTTCATCTTGTTTGGGACCCTCTGCGCTTCCTGTACCTGGATATCTGTTTCCTTCTTTAGGTTTGGGAAGTTTTCAGCCATAATTTCTTCAAATACATTTTTGATCCCCTTTTCTCTTTCTTCTCCTTCTGGAATCCCTATTATGCATAGATTGGCATGCTTTATATTATCCCATAGGTCTCTTATACTGCTTTCATTTTTTTTCACTAGGTTTTCTTTTTTAAAATTTTTATTGGAATATAGTTGATTTACAATGTTGTGTTAGTTTCAGGTGTACAGCAAAGTGAGGCAGTTATACATATACATATATTTACTCTTTTTTAGATTTTTTTTCCCATATAGGCCATTACACAGTATTGAGTAGAGTTCCCTGTGCTATACAGTAGGTCCTTATTAGTTATCTATTTTATATATCGTAGTGTGTATATGTCATTCCCAATCTCCCAATTTATCCCTCCCCCCCTTACCCCCTGGTAACCATAAGTTTGTTTTCTACATCTGTAACTCTATTTCTGTTTTGTAGATAAGTTTATTTGTAACCTTTTTATAGATTCCACATAAGCAATATCATATGATATTTATCTTTCTCTGATTTAACTTCAGTCAGTATGACAATGTCTAGGTCCATCCATGTTGCTGCAAATGGCATTATTTCTTTTTTAATGGCTAAGTAATATTCCATTGTATATACATCCCACAACTTCTTTATCCATTCCTCTGTTGATGGACATTTAGGTTGCTTCCATGTCCTGGCTATTGTAAATAGTGCTGTAATGAACATTATGGAGCATGTTTCTTTTCGAATTATGTTTTTCTCTGAGTATATACCCAGGAGTGGGATTGCTGGATCATATGGTAGCTCTATTTTTAGTTTTTTTTTTTTTTTTTTTTTCACGGTACGTAGGCCTCTCACTGTTGTGGCCTCTCCTGTTGTGGAGCACAGGCTCCGGACGCACAGGCTCAGCAGCCATGGCTTACGGGCCCAGCCACTCCGCGGCACGTGGGATCTTCCTGGACTGGGGCACGAACCTGTGTCCCCTGCATCGGCAGGCGGACTCTCAACCACTGCGCCACCAGGGAAGCCCTATTTTTAGTTTTTTAAGGAACCTCCATGTTGTTCTCCATAGTGGTTGTACCAATTTACATTCCCACCAACAGTGTAGGAGTGTTCCATTTTCTCCACACCCTCTCCAGCATTTATTGTTTATAGATTTTTTTGATGATGGCCATTCTGACCTGTGTGAGATGATACCTCATTGTAGTTTTCATTTGCATTTCTCTAATAATTAGCGATGTTGAGCATCTTTTCATGTGCTTTTTAGCCATCTGTATGTCTTCTTTAGAGAAATGTCTATTTAAATCTTCCACCCATCTTTTGATTGGGTTGTTTGGTTTTTTGATATTGAGCTGCATGAGCTGTTTGTATATTTTGGAGAATAATCCCTTGTCAGTTTCTTCATTTGCAAATATTTTCTCCCATTCTTTTTGGGTTGTCTTTTTGTCTTGTTTATGGTTCCCTGTGCTGTGCAAAATCTTTTAAGTATAATTAGGTCCCATTTGTTTACTTTTGTTTTTATTTTCATTACTCTAGGAGGTGGATCGAAAAAGATGTTGCTGCAATTTATGTCAAAGAGTGTTCTGCCTATGTTTTCCTTTAAGAGTTTTACAGTATCTGGCCTTACATTTAGGTCTTTAATCCATTTTGAGTTTATTTTTGTGTATGGTGTTAGGGAGTGTTCTAATTTCCTTCTTTTACATGTAGCTGTCCAGTTTTCCCAGCACCACTTATTGAAGAGACTGTCTTTTCTCCACTGTATAGTCTTGCCTCCTTTGTCATAGATTAGGTGACCATAGGTGTGTGGGCTTACCTCTCGGCTTTCTATCCTGTTCCATTGATCTATATTTCTGTTTTTGTGCCAGTAGCATACTGTCTTGATTACTGTAGCTTTGTATTATAGTCTGAAGTCAGGGAGCCGGATTCCTCCAGCTCCATTCCCTGGCGGTCCAGTGGTTACAACTCCACACTTCCACTGCAGGGGCGGCAGGTTCGATCCTGGTTGGGGAACTAAGATGCCGCATGCTGCACGGTGTGGCCAAAGGAAAAAGAAAGAGAGAATCTGGGCTTCATTTGGTTTTCTGTCTGCTGTTCCGATTGGGTGATTTCCATTATTCTATCTTCCAGATCATTTATTTATTCTTCTGCATTATTCATTCTGCTATTCATTGCCTTTAGCTGAACTTTTATTTTAGCAAGTGAATTTTCTGATTTTTCTTGGCTCCTCCTGATAGTTTCTAGTTCCTTTTTACAGTCATTTGCAATTGTTTATAGCCTTTCTTTGTTCCTTCAGTATTTTCATTATCTCCTTTTTGAACTCAGCGTCTATTAGACTGAAGAGTTCTGTTTCATTGTTTGTTCCTTCAGGGGAAATTATCTTGGTCTTTTAACTGGGAGTGGTTCCTCTACTTCTTCATTTTACTTATATTTCTTTTAGTCTGTGAGTTTAGGAGAAATGATTCTCTACTGTGGTCTTGGGCGGCTATTTTTATTTGAGAGTGTCCCTGTGTAGGTTATGTGAGTTTAATATTTTTGGTGCAAGAGCTGTTTTTAGTATGGATGCCTGCTGCCTCATTCCTCATTGTGTGCTTGCCATTATCCCCTTGATAAGGGGTGTGGAGATGTGGCAGCTGGTACCCGCTCCCGGAGCCAGTGGCAGTGGCAGTGTCTGGTGCCTGAACCAGGAGCCCAAGGTGGCAGTGGCAGCTGCTTGCGCCCACTCCAAGAGCCTGCAGAGGGGGTGCCCTATTGGCTGGCATCATGCATGTGGAGAAAGAGGCTGCTATGGAGGACCCTAACTTCTCTTCGCGCCCTCCAACAATGATGCCTCGCCTCTATGGCAGGCCCTGGCTCCATCTGTGTATGCCCTTGGTTGCACCCTCACCACACTCCAGCCCCTTCAGGCTGTCTCCATGCAGCCGACCCCAGTCCCTCCTCTCCCGGGTCTGACCTCCAAAGCTCGAGCTTCAAGCACCCAGCCCCTCCCTGCACCAGTGGACACGTGTCTCCATCTGGGGAGTACAGGGCTGTGGCATGGACCGTCTGTGCAGATCTCTGTCTGTTCTGCACACCAGTTGTCGCACTAGCCTCCGAGGCTCTGAAGACCCCCCCCCATCCTGGCTGATCTCCCGCCAGTGATGGGGCTCCTAAGGGTGCGGGAAACTTTCCCTCTTCACAGATCTTTCTCAGGGGCGCAGGTCCTGTCCTGATTCCCCTCTCTGTCTCTTTTTTCTTTTATCCTATCCTGCCACCTGGAGATCCTTCTTGCCCTTTCAGAAGTCTGAGGTCTTCTGCCAGCATTCAGTAAGTACTCTGTGAGAATTGTTACACATAGAGATGTATTTTTGATGTATTTGTGGGAGGAAATGAGCTCCACATCCTTCTACTCCTGTGTTAATATTTGTTTTATGTTTTTAGGTGCTCTTATTGAATGCATATATGTTAACGAGCGTGATATCCTCTTCTTGTGTGGATCCTTTCATCATTATATAGTGTCCTTTTTCTTTCTTTATGGCCTTTGTTTTAAAGTTTACTTTGTCTGATGTGTTTCTCATTTCCATGTGCATGAATTATCTTTTTCCATCCCCTCACATTCAATCTATATGTGTCCTTTGCCCTATAGTGGGTCTCTTGTAGGCAGCATATTGTAGGTTCTTGTTTTATTATCCAATCTGCCACTCTGTGTCTTGATTGGAGCACTTAATCCATTGACATTTAAATTAATTGTTTCTAAGTATGTATTCCCACTTTAAAGCTTGTTTTCCAGTTGCTTTTGCATTTCTTCTTTGTTTCTTCTTTTTATTTTTCCTTTTGTGGTTTGATGGTTTTCTTTTCTATTATGCTTGAGTTCCTTTCTTTTTAGTTGTTGTGAATGTATTGTGTGCTTTTGATTTGTGGTTGCCCTTGTTTTCAGGTATGCTAACCCCGTAGCCATATCCATTTGCTTTAGACTGATAGTCATATAAGCTCAAACACATTCTAAAAGATCTGTGTCTTCTTACTCTCCTTTCCCACATTTTGTGATTTTGATGTTCTATTTTACATCTTCATGTTGATCCTTTTCCTGTTCATTGTTGTTAAAATCACTTTCACAGAGGTTTTTTTGATTATTTTTGATTTATTTTGATTATTTTATTTTGATTATTTTATTTGATTATTTATATTTTGATTATTTTTTGATTATTAATCGATATACTGGCTTATTTAAGTGATCTTCAATCCTTTTATGTATTTACCTTTCCTATTGTAACTTTACCTTTCTTATAGGTTCTTATTCTTTTCTGTTTAGAAAAGACCTTTCAATATTTCTTTGAACATAGGTTTAGTATTGCTGTATTTTTTTAGTTTTTGTTTGTCTGAGAAATTCTTTTTTTTTTAAATCTTTATTGGAGTATAATTGCTTTACAATGGTGTGTTACTTTCTGCTTTATAACAAAGTGAATCAGTTATGCATATACATATATCCGCATATCTCTTCCCCCCTTGCATCTCTCTCCTTTGCAGCCTCCCTATCCCACCCTTCTAGATGGTCATAAAGCACCGAGCTGATCTCCCTGTGCTATGTAGCTGCTTCCCACTAGCTATCTGTTTTACATTTGGTAGTGTCCCCCCTCCCCATGTCCTCAAGTCCATTTTCTAGTACGTCTGCGCCTTTATTCCCGTCTTGCCCCTAGGTTCTTCATGGCCATTTTTTTTTTAGATTCCATATATATGTGTTACCATACGGTGTTTGTTTTTCTCTTTCTGACTTATTTCACTGTGTATGACAAACTCTAGGTCCACCCACATCACTACAAATAACTCAATTTCGTTTCTTTTTATGGCTGAGTAATATTCCATTATATACATGTGCTACATCTTCCTTATCCATTCATCTGTCGATGGACACTTAGGTTGCTTCCAGGTCCTGGCTATTGTAAATAGAGCTGCAATGAACATTTTGGTACATGACTCTTTTTGAATTATGGTTTTCTCAGGGTATATGCCAGTAGTCGGATTGCTGGGTCGTATGGTAGTTCTATTTCTAGTTTTCTAAGGAACCTCCATACTGTTCTCCATAGTGGCTGTACCAATTTACATTCCCACCAACAGTGCAGGAGGGTTCCCTTTTCTCCACACACTCTCCAGAATTTATTGTTTGTAGATTTTTTGATGATGGCCATTCTGACTGATGTGAGATGATATCCCATTGTAGTTTTCATTTGCATTTCTCTAATGATTCATGATGTTGAACATTCTATCATGTATTTGTTGGCAATCTGTATATCTTCTTTGGAGAAATGTCTATTTAGGTCTTCTGCCCAGTTTTGGATTGGGTTGTTTCTTTTTTTGATAATGAGCTGCATGAGCTACTTGTAAATTTTGGAGATTAATCCTTCGTCAGTTGCTTCATTTGCAAACATTTTCTCCCCTTCTGAGGGTTGACTTTTCGTCTTGTTTATGGTTTCCTTTCCTGTGCAAAAGCTTTTAAGTTTAATTAGGTCCCATTTGTTTGTTTTTTTTTAATTTCCATTTCTCTAGAAGGTGGGTCAAAAAGGATCTTGCTGTGCTTTATGTCTTAGAGTGTTCTGCCTATGTTTTCCTCTAAGAGTTTAATAGTGTCTGGCCTTACATTTAGTTCTTTAATCCATTTTGAGTTTATTTTTGCATATGGTGTTAGGGAGTGTTCTAATTTCATTCTTTTAAATGTAGCTGTCCAGTTTTCCCAGCACCACTTACTGAACAGGCTGCCTTTTCTCCATTGTATATTCTTGCCTCCTTTATCAAAGATAAGGTGACTGTATGTGCGTGGGTTTATCTCTGGGCTTTCTATCCTGTTCCATTGATCTATCTTTCTCTTTTTGTGCCAGTACCATACTGTCTTGATTACTGTAGCTTTGAGGTATAGTCTGAAGTCAGGGCACCTGATTCCTCCAGTTTCATTTTTCTTTCTCAAGATTGCTTTGGCTATTCGGGTTTTTTTGTGTTTCCATACAAATTGTGAAATTTTTTTCCCTATTTCTGTGGAAAATGCCAGTGGTAGTTTGATAGGGATTGCATTGAATCTGTAGATTGCTTTGGGTAGTTTAGTAATTTTCAAAATGTTAATTCATCCAATCCAAGAACATGGTATATCTCTCCATTTATTTGTATCATCTTTAATTTTTCATCAGTGTCATAATTTTCTGCATACAAGTCTTTTGCCTCCTTAGGTAGGTTTATTCCTAGGTATTTTATTCTTTTTGTTGCAATGGTAAATGGGAGTGTTTCCTTAATTTCTTGGTCAGATTTTTCATCATTAGTGTATAGGAATGCAAGAGATTACTATGCATTAATTTCGTATCCACCTACTTTACCAAATTCGTTGATAGTAGTTTTCTGGTAGCATCTTTAGGATTCTAGTAGTTTTCTGGTAGCATCTTTAGGATTCTCTATGTATAGTATCATGTCATCTGCAAAGAGTGACAGCTTCTTCTTTTCCGATTTGGATTCCTTTTATTTCTTTTTCTTCTCTGGTTGCTGTGGCTAAAACTTCCAAAACTATGTTGAATAAGAGTGGTGAGAGTGGGCAACCTTGTCTTGTTCCTGATCTTAGTGGAAATGGTTTCAGTTTTTCACCGTTGAGGATGATGTTGACTGTGGGTTTGTCATATATGGCCTTTATTATGTTGAGGAAAGTTCCCTCTATGCCTACTTTCTGGAGGATTTTTTTTATCATAAATGGGTGTTGAATTTTGTTGAAAGATTTCTCTGCATCTATTGAGATGACCATATGGTTTTTCTCCTTCAGTTCATTAATATGGTGTATCACATTGATTGATTTGCATATATTGAAGAATCCTTCGATTTCTGGGATAAACCCCACTTGATCATGGTGTATGATCCTTTTAATGTGCTGTTTGGATTCTGTTTGCTAGTATTTTGTTGAGGATTTTTGCATCTATGTTCATTAGGGATGTTGGCCTGTAGTTTTCTTTCTTTGTGACATATTTGTCTGGTTTTGGTATCAGGGTGATGGTGGCCTCGTGGAATCAGTTTGGGAGTCTTCCTCCCTCTGCTGTATTTTGGACGAGTTTGAGAAGACTAGGTGTTAGCCCTTCTCTAAATGTTTGATAGAATTCGCCTGTGAAGCCATCTGGTCCTGGGCTTTTGTTTGTTGGAAGATATTTCAATCACAGTTTCAATTTCAGTGCTTGTGATTGGTCTGTTCATATTTTCTATTTCTTCCTCATTCAGTCTTGGCAGGCTGTGCATTTCTAAGAATTTGTCCATTTCTTCCAGGTTGTCCATTTCATTGGCATAGAATTGCTTGTAGTCATCTCTCATGATCTTTTGTGTTTCTGCAGTGTCAGTTGTTACGTCTTTTTCATTTCTAATTCTATTGGGTTGAGTCTTCTCCCTTTTTTTCTTGATGAGTCTGGCGAATGGTTTATCAATTTTGTTTATCTTCTCAAAGAACCAGCTTTTCGTTTTATTGATCTTTGCTATCATTTTCTTCATTTCTTTTTCATTTATTTCTGATCTGATCTTTATGATTTCTTTCCTTCTGCTAACTTTGGGGCTTTTTTGTTCTTCTTTCTCTAATTGCTTTAGGTGTAAGGTTAGATTGTTTATTTGAGATGTTTCTTGTTTCTTAAGTTAGGATTGTATTGCTATAAACTTACCTTTTAGAACTGCTTTTGCTGCATCCCACAGGTTTTGGGTCATTGTGTTTTCACTGTCATTTGTTTCTAGGTATTTTCTGATTTCCTCTTTGATCTCTTCAGGGATCTCTTGTTTATTAAGTAGTGTATTCTTTAGCCTCCATGTGTTTGTATTTTTTACAGACTTTTTCTGTAATTGATATCGAGTCTCATAGTGTTGTGGTCGGAAAAGATACTTGATACGATTTCAGTTTTCTTAAATTTACCAAGGCTGGATTTGTGACCCAAGATATGATCTATCCTGGAGAATGTTCCATGAGCACTTGAGAAGAAAGTGTATTCTATTGTTTTTGGATGGAATGTCCTATAAGTATCAATTAAGTCCATCTTGTTTAATGTATCATTTAAAGCTTGTGTTTCCTTATTTACTTTCATTTTGGATGATTTGTCCATTGCTGAAAGTGGTGTGTTGAAGTCCCCTACTGTGTTTGTGTTACTGTCGTTTTCCCCTTTTATGGCTGTTAGTATTTGCCTTATGTATTGAGGTGCTCCTATATTGGGTGCATTAATGTTTACAATTGTTATATCTCCTTGGATTGATCCCTTGATCATTATGTAGTGTCTTTCTTTGCCTCTTGTAATAGTCTTTGTTTTAAAGTCTATTTTGTCTGATATGAGAATTGCTACTCCAGCTTTCTTTTGATTTCCATTTGCATGCAATATCTTTTTCCATCCCCTCACTTTCAGTCTGTATGTGTCCCTAGGTCTCAAGTGGGTCTCTTGTAGACAGATATATACAGGACTTGCTTTTGTATTCATTCAGCCAGTCTATGTCTTTTTGTTGGAGCATTTAATCAATTTTCATATAATGTAATTATCAACATGTATGTTCCTATTACCATTTTCTTAATTGTTTTTGGTTTGTTATTGTAGGTCTTTTCCTTCTCTTGTGTTTCCTGCCTAGAGAAGTTCCTTTAGCGTTTGTTGTAAAGCTGGTTTGGTGGTGCTGAATTCTCTTAGCTTTTGCTTGTCTAAAGGTTTTACTTTCTCTGTCTAATCTGAATGAGATCCTTGCTGGGTAGAGTAATCTTGTTTGTAGGTTTTTCCCTTTCATCACTTTAAGTACCTCCTGCCAGTCCCTTCTGGCTTGCAGAGTTTCTGCTGAAAGATCAGCTGTTAACCTTATGGGGATTCCCTTGTATGTTCTTTGTTGGTTTTCCCTTGCTGCTTTTAGTATTTTTTCTTTGTATTTAATTTTTGATAGTTTGATTAATATGTGTCTTTGTGTGTTTCTCCTTGGATTTATCCTCTATGGGACTCTCTGTGCTTCCTGGACTTGATTAACTATTTCCTTTCCCATATTAGGGAAGTTTTCAACTATAATCTGTTCAAATATTTTCTCCATAACTTTCTTTTTCTCTTCTTCTTCTGGAACCCCTATAATTGGAATGTTGGTGCGTTTAATATTGTCCCAGAGGTCTCTGAGGCTGTCCCCAATTCTTTTCATTCTTTTTTTTTATTCTGCTCTGCAGAAGTTATTTCCAGTAGTTTATCTTCCAGGTCACTTATCCATTCTTCTGCCTCAGTTATTCTTCTATTGATCCCTTCTAGAGAATTTTTATTTTAATTTTTTGTATTGTTCATCACTGTTTATTTGCTCTTTAGTTCTAGGTCCTTGTTAAACGTTTCTTGTATTTTCTCCATTCTATTTCCAAGATTTTGGAACATGTTTACTGTCATTATTCTGAATTCTTTTTCAGGTAGACTGCCTATTTCCTCTTCATTTGTTAGGTCTGGTGTGTTTTTACCTTGCTCCTTCATCTGCTGTGTACTTTTCTGTCTTATTGTTTTGCTTAACTTACTGTGTTTGTGGTCTCCTTTTCACAGGCTGCAGGTTTGTAGTTCCCGTTGATTTTGGTGTCTGTCCCCAGTGGCTAAGGTTGGTTCAGTGGGTCGTGTAGGCTTCCTGGTGGAGGGGGCTAGTGCCTGTGTTCTGATGGATGAGGCGGAATCTTGTCTTTCTGGTGGGAAGGTCCACATCTGGTGGTGTGTTTGGGGTGTCTGTGACCTTATTATGATTTTAGGCAGCATTGCTGCTAATAGGTGGGGTTGTGTTTCTGTCTTGCTAGTTGTTTGGCATGGGGTGTCCAGCACTGTAACTTGCTGGTCATTGAGTGGTGCTGGGTCTTGGCATTGAGATGGAGATCTCTAGGAGATTTTCGCCGTTTGATAATATGTGGAGCTGGGAGGTCTCTGGTGGACCAATATCCTGAACTTGGCTCTCCCACCTCAGAGGCACAGCCCTGACACCTGGGTGGAGCACCAAGAGTCCGTCATCCACACAGCTCAGAATAAAAGGGTGAAAAAACAAAGAATGAATGAAAAAAATAAAATGAAAGGAAATGAAATGAAATAATTAAAGTAAAAAATAAAAATATTTAAAAAAATTTTAAGAGATAAAAAGAAAGAAAGAGCAACCAAACCAAAAAACAAATCCACCAATGATAACAAGTGCTAAAAACTATACTAAAAAATAGAAAAGGAAAAAAATCAACGACAGAACTCTAGGACAAATAGTAAAAGCAAAACTATACAGACAAAAATCACACACAGAAGCATACACATACACATTCACAAAAAGAGAAAAGGGAAAACAAAATATATATCTTTGCTCCCAAAGTCCACCTCCTCAATTTGGGCTGGTTCGTTGTCTATTCAGGTATTCCACAGATGCAGGGTACATCAAGTTGATTGTGGAGATTGAATCCGCTGCTCCTGAAGCTTCTGGGAGAGATTTCTCTTCTTTGTTCGCACAGCTCCTGGGGTTCATCTTTGGATTTGGATCCACCTCTGTGTCTTGGTCTCCTGAGGGCGCCTGTTCTTCGCTCAGACAGGACAGGGTTAAAGGAGCAGCTGATTAGGGGGCACTGGCTCACTCAGGCCTGGGGGAGGGAGGGGTATGGATGTGGGGCGAGCCTGCGGTGGCAGAGGCCAGTGTGACGTTGCACCAGCCTGAGGCGCTGTGTGTTCTCGGGACGTTGTTCCTGGATCATGGGACCCTGGCAGTTGCGGGCTTAACAGGCTCCCAGGAGGGGAGGTGTGGATAGTGACCTGTGCTCGCACACAGGCTTCTTGGGGGCTGCAGCAGCAGCAGCCTTAGCGTCTCATGCCCGTCTCTGGGGTCCGCGCTGACAGCTGCGGCTCGCGCCCATCTCTGGAGCTCTTTTAAGCGGCGCTCTTAATCCCCTCTCCTCGCGCACCTGGAAACAAAGAGGCAAGAAAAAGTCTCTTGCCTCTTCGGCAGGTCCAGACTTTTTCCCGGGCTCCCTCAGGGCCAGCTGTGATGCACTAACCCCTTCAGGCTGTGTTCACGCCGCCGACCCCAGTCCTCTCCCTGGGATCTGACTGAAGCACGAGACTCAGCTCCCAGCCCCGCCCGCCCCGGCGGGTGAGCAGACAAGCCTCTCGGGCTGCTGAGTGCTGGTCTCACCGATCCTCTGTGTGGGAACCTTTCCACTTTGCCCTCTGCACCCCTGTTGCTGTGCTCTCCTCCGCAGCTTCGAAGCTCCCCCCTCTGCCACCCACAGTCTCCGCCCGCGAAGGGGCTTCCTAGTGTGTGGAAACCTTTCTTCCTTCACAGCTCCCTCCTACTGGTGCAGGTCCTGACCTTATTCTTTTGTCTCTGTTTTTTCTTTTTTCTTTTGCCTTACCCGGGTACGTGGGGAGTTTCTTGCCTTTGGGGAGGTCTGAGGTCTTCTGCCAGCACTCAGTAGGTGTTCTGTAGGAGTTGTTCCACATGTAGATGTATTTCTGGTGTATTTGTGGGGAGGAAGGTGATCTCCACGTCTTACCCTTCCACCAGCTTGAAGCTCCTCCCATCTGAGAAGTTGTTTATCTTTCCTTCTATTTCAAATGATAATCTTGTTGGGTAGAGTATCCTAGGTTGCAGGTTTTTTCCTTTCAGGGCTTTGAATATATCTTGTAACTCTCTTCTGGCTAGCAAAGTTTCTGTAGCGAAATCAGCTGATAGCCTTATGGGGGTTCCCTTGTAACTGCCTCTGTGTTTTTCTCTTGATGCCTTTAGAATCCTCTCTTTAACATTTGCCATTTTAATTATGATATGTCTTGGTGTGGTTTGGATTCATCTTGTTTGGGACCCTCTGTGTTTCCTGTACCTGGATATCTGTTTCCTTTAGGTTTGGGAAGTTTCAGCCATAATTTCTCCAAATACATTTTTGATCCCCTTTTCTCTTTCTTCTCCTTCTTGTATTATGCGCACATTGGCATGGGTTATATTATCCCATAGATCTCATTTGTTGCTTTCATTTTGTTCCTTTGTCTTTCTCTCTACTGTTCTGATTGGGTGATTTCCATTATTCTGTCTTCCAGGCCGTGTATTCATTTTTCTGCATTATTTAGTTTGCTCTTTATTGCCTTTAGCTCGGTTTTCATCTTGGCAGTCGGGGTGTCTAATTTTGATTGGCTCCTCTTTACATTTTGTAGTTCTTTGTTACAGTAATCCACATTTCTACTGATAGTCATTCTTAATTCCTTCAGCATTTTTATTACCTCCTTTTTGAACTCAGGGCCTGGTTGACTGGAGAGGTCTGTTTCATTGTTTGTTCTTTCAGGGCATTTGTCTTGTTCTTTTAATTGGAAGTAGTTCCTCTGCTTTTTAATTTTACTTGTATTTCTCTGACTCTGTGAAATTATGGGAAATCGTTATTGACTGTGGTCTTGAAGGGCTGTTTTTTATGTGGGAGCATCCCTCTGTAGACCGTGAGTCCACTATTTTGTTGCGAGGGCTATTTTGGGTATAGATGCTGGACACCTCTTTCCTCAGGACGTGCTGGCCCTTGTCCCTTGCTAGGGGGGTGTGTTTGGTGTTGTGGTGACCAGAGCCTGCCCTGGATGTCGGCCAGGGCCTTCTCTTTGCTCTGTGGGTGTCACAACCCCATAAGAGGCAGGTTCTGCTGCCCAGTTGTCAGAGTAGAAGCCACATAAGCTGTGGTATGAGGTAGGCGGGTTGCAGGGCTCCATCTCAGAAAGGAGCCTCTGTGTGCTCTTCCCCAGGAGCTGTCTGCTGGGACGTGTGACTGTGTGATGCCACCTCCCACCTGGTACGTGTGCCCACAAAGCCCGCTGTTGCTGGCCCTGCCCTTGGGGCCACCTCTGCTGTGAGAGCACTGGCAGTTGGCTCAGATTTCAGCCTGGCCTCCACACACGTGTGCCCGCAGAGTTCATCGAAGCTGCGGCAGCTGGAGCCGCAGACCCGCTGTGAGCATGCTGACAGTGCGGCTGCTTGCCTGGCGCACGCCCCTCCTTTCCCATGTCGAGAATGGAGTGCCTGTGGCGGACCTGCGCTCCATCCTGCGTGCATTGCCAGTTGCGGCCCGGGCCACGCTCCAGGCCCTTCAGGCTGTCTCTACATGGTCAAACCGAGTCCTCTCCTGGGGTCTGTCCTCGGAAGCCCAGTTTCAGCACCCAGTTGCTGTGCACACGAGCAGGGGCGTGTCTTGCCCTGGGAAGTGCGGGTGGTGTTTCAAGGACCGTTTGTGCTGGTCTCCGTCTACCCTGTGGGGCCTCAGACCAGCTCATTTACTCTCCTCCCAAGCCTCTGATTCTCTTTCTCTGTCCCGGCAGACCTCCCCGCTGGTAAAGGAGGTTTCCAGGGTGAGGGAGCCTTTCTTCTTTCGCAGCTCTCTCCCAGGGGCACAGGTCCTGCCTCGATTCCTCTTCTCTCTTTTCCGTTTGTCCTTCTCAGTTATGTGGGGACCTTTCTTGCAACTTGGGTTTTATGAGGTCTTCTGCAGGCGTTCAGTAGGTGTTCTGTGAGAAACGTTCCACGTGTACATGGATGTTTGATGTATTTGTGGGAGGAGGTGAGCTCTACATCCCTCTGTTCCGCCATCTTGATCTCCTCCCCAACAAAAATTCTTCACTGTAAGTTGGTTTGGGCATAGTATTTAATAAGACATAAGCCAGTCTCTATCTCTTTCTCCTGAAATTTCTGACTCCCTGTCATTGTGATGGTTAATTGTCAGTGTCAACTTGACTGGGCCACTGGGTGTCCTGATAGTTGGTTAAATATTATTCTGGTTGTGTTTCTGAGGGTGTTTCTGGATGAACTTAACATTTGAATCAGTAGACTAAGTGAAGCAGATTGCCTTCTCCAATGTGGTGGACCTCATCCAATATGGTGGAGGCCTGAATAGAACAAAAGGCTGAGTCAGGGAGGATTCGATCTTTCTCTTTGACAGTCTTCAAGCTGGGACATCAGTCTTTGCTGGCCTTTGGACTCAGACTTGGACTGGAACTCACATCATTGACTCCCCTGGGGCTCCAGCTTGCAGCTCTTGGGACTTCTCAGCCTTCCTAACTGGTGATTTGATTCCTTCTAATAAATCTCCAGATAGATAGATAGATGATAGATAGATCCTATTGGTCCTGTGTCTCTGGAGAACCCTGACTAATACACTCATTAAGTGAACTGGCAATTCTGGCGGACAGGGAAGTCACCCAGATCTGGGGCAAATCCCAAAACAGAGTTAGTGCCAGAAAATACTCTCTTAATTTAAAAAAACCTTAATATTTGCATAATTTTTCTTGAAATATTTGTATTTATGAACAGAGTCAAATCTCTATCAGGTCAAAATGATGGAACAAAGAGTCCTGTATCACAGAATAGGAAGTCCCCTTTTTTATTTAGGGAAAGGATCTCTGTTGAGTGTGTGTGTCAGAACAGAGTCTGCAAAAGAAATGTATCTTTTGCACAGTTTACATGGTAATTGTGAATACCATGCACCTTTATGGAAAGATATTTATGAATAATTCAGAAAGAATCAAAACAAACTTGTCACTTGGGTAACTGCATGTTAAAAAGGTAAACATGTGAATAAAGACTAGATAGGAACAACAGAATAATTTTTGCGAACAATAAATGTTTATAAAAGTTTCCTCTGACTTTGTTTTGAGCAAAACATGGCAATTTTTAAAAATAAAGAGAGCCTTTGGGGTAAATGTAGAGTATTGAAGACAAAGATTTGACTTCTCGCTACCCAAATTCTCTAATGGCCATAAAGGAATAAAAAAGGTGTAACTATATCTCAATAAATAGAAGAGGAGAAGAAATGTTGGCAGGGAAGAAAAGTCAATATTTTGGAAACTGAAAACTGGATTGCAGATGGCTTCTTTGCCAGACCTAAGAAAACCAAAATTAGTCTAAGCTTTTAAGTGGGGAAAGATGAGAAGTAAGCAGAGTTCACAAGACCCCTAGGAAGTTGCAGACCTTGGAGGTACCTGACACCTCAGAAGGCAAATGGGATAAAAATATAGAGGACTGGTTAAATGTTTTTAAAACAAAAAGTTGGGCCTTGGAGATCCCCTTTCCCACTCCACACAGCCAAACAGAAGACCTGGCCCTCACGGGCACAGCGAACACTTTGACATCGATGCCTGTGTCACATGGCCCCAAGCAGCAACTTCTGTATAGTAGCCGAGATTTGCTGCAAAGCCTTCCCTTGGCCTTTGAGCTCCCTTCAAAACTGGCAGCCTTTCAAGGCACCTGGGAAATGGATCAAACAGTATTCCCGTGAGTGAACGTGCGATCTGTGAAATCAGAAGAGGCCTAACAAGGGCTGTGTCTCTTTCTTCATGCAGGAGATGCAAGCTTGAATAAGTTAAGGCCTTTGCCTTGGGGTACCTCAGCATGCATGCCCCTGACCACTGGACCTCCAAAAACCTCGCCAGTGTGGCCTGCCCCACACTGGAGTGCGTTAGTCTTATCAAGGCACCTGGAGTACTTACCACCTTTGCTCCCTGAGTCGGAAAAAATGATTCATCAACGTAGTGAACCACCCTCATGTTCTATAGCAGAGGTCTGCAAACTTTTTTGGTAAGGGGCCAGATCGTAAATACTTTCTGTTTTGCTGTCACAACTACTCAATTCTTCATTGTAGAGTGAAAGCAGCCATAGACAATCCATAAACAAAGGAGTGTGGTTGTGTTCCAATAAAACTTCAGTTACAAAAACAGGCAGTGGGCCAGATTTGACCTGTGGGCATTAATTTGCTGATTTCTAAGTCATCAAGTCCCTTCAGACTACATTGTGCCAGAGAGTGAAAAATTACCGTAGACCTGGGGTAAGATCGTGAATGAATGCTGCTTCCTGTTCTCTTTCCTGAGAGGGACTGAAAAGAAGAAATTTGCTGGATAACTATTAGTCCACCACTTTTCAGAGTCTGTGATGCTCTGTTCTAGTAAAGAACCAACATCTGGACCACCCAGCTGTAATTGGGACGCCTTCTCAGTTACAGTAGTTCACCATCATCTACTGTAACCCATCTGGATTGTTTTAAAGTCTGTTTTGTCTGATGAGTATTGCTACCCCGACGTTCCTGTCATTTCCATTTGCATGAAATAACTTTTTCCATTCCGCACTTTCAGTCTGTGTGTGTTTTTTGACCTGAAGTGAGTCTCTTGTAGGCAGCCTATTGTAGGTTCTTGGTTTTGTTATCCAACCTGCCACTCTGTGTCCTTTTTGCTTGGAGCATTTAATCACTTGACATTTAAAGTAATTATTGATAGGTAGGTACTTATTGCCATTAGAAATCTTGTTTTCCAGTTGTTTTTGTAGGTTTTTTTCTCTAGAAGAAAATCCTTTTATTTTTTTTTTGAAGTATAGTTTACAATATTGTGTTAGTTTCAAGTGTACAGTAAAGTGATTCAGAGATAAACATATATAAATATGTATATAATTTTCAGATTTTTTTCCATTATAGTTTTAATATTACAAGATATTGAGTAGAATTCCCTGTAGGTCCACAGTAGGTCCTTGTTTACCTATTTTATATATAGTAGTCTGTATATTAATCCCAAACTCCAAATTTATCACTTTCCCCCTCCTGCTGTCCCCTTCGGTCATCATAAAATTTTTTTTCTATATCTATGGGTCTATTGATGTTTTATAAATAAGTTCATTTGTATCATTTTTTAGATTCCACATATAAGTGATATCACATGCTATTTGTCTTTGTCTGACTTACTTCACTTAATATGGTAATCTCTATGTCCATCCACATTGCTCTAAAAGGCATTATTTCATTCTTTTGTATGGCTGAGTAGTATTCCATTGTGTATATGTACCACATATTCTTTATCCATTCATCTGTTGATGGACATTAGGTTGCTTCCATGTCTTGGCTATTGTAAATAGTGCTGCTATGAACACTGGGGTGCATGTATCTTTTAAAATTAGAGTTTTCTTCACATATATGCCCAGGAGTTGGAAATGCAAGACCATATGGTAGCTCTATGTTTAGTTTTTTTAAGGAAACTACATGCTGTTCTTCATAATGGCTACATCAATTTGCATTCCCACCAACAGTGTAGGAAAGTTCCTTTTTCTCCACACCTTCTCCCGCATTTATTATTTGGAAACATTTTGATGCTGGCCATTCAAACTGGTGTAAAGTGATAACCTCATTGTAGTTTTGATTTGCTTTTCTCTAAGAATTAGTGATATTAAGCAGTTAGTTTAAACATCTTTATTGGGATATAATTGCTTTACAATGGTGTGTTAGCTTCTGCCTTATAAAAAAGTGGATCAGCTATACATATACATATGTTCCCATACCTCTTCCCTCTTGTGTCTCCCTCCCTCCCACCCTCCCTATCCCACCCCTTCAGGCGGTCACAAAGCACCGAGCTGATCTCCCTGTGCTATGCGGCTGCATGCCACTAGCTATCTACCTTACACTTGGTTGTGTATATGTGTCCATGCCACTCTCTCGTTTTGTCACAGCTCACCCTTTCACCTCCCCATATCCTCCCCATATCCGTTCTCTACTAGGTCTGTGTCTTTATTCCTGTCTTAGCCCGAGGTTCTTCATGACATTTTTTCTTAAATTCCATATATATGTGTTAGCATACAGTATTTCTCTTTCTCTTTCTAACTTACTTCACTCTGTATAACAGACTCTAGGTCTATCCACCTCATTACAAATAGCTCAATTTTGTTTCTTTTTATGGCTGAGTAATATTCCATTGTATATATGTCCCATGTCTTCTTTATCCATTCATCCGATGATGGACACTTAGGTTGTTTGCATCTTCGGGTTATTGTAAATAGAGCTGCAATGAACGTTTTGGAACATGACTCTTTTTGAATTATGGTTGTCTCAGGGTACATGCCCAGTAGTTCGATTGCTGGGTCATATGGTAGTTCTATTTGTAATTTTTTAAGGAAACTCCATACTATTCTCCGTAGTGGCTGTACCAATTCACATTCCCACCAGGAGTGCAAGAGTGTTCCCTTTTCTTCACACCGTAGCCAGCATTTATTGTTTCTAGATTTTTTGATGATGGCCATTCTGACTGGTGTGAGATGATATTTCATTGTAGTTTTGATTTGTATTTCTCTAATGATTAATGATGTTGAGCATTCTTTCATGTGTTTGTTCGCAGTCTGTTTATCTTCTTTGGAGAAATGTCTATTTAGGTCTTCTGCACATTTTTGGATTGGGTTGTTATTTTGTAATTGAGCTGCATGAGCTGCTTATAAATTTTGGAGATTAATACTTTGTCAGTTGCTTCATTTACAAGTATTTTCTCCCCTTCTGAGGGTTATATTTTGGTATTGCTTGTAGTCTGCTTTGCTGTACAAAAGCTTTGAAGTTTCATTAGGTCCCATTTGTTTATTTTTGTTTTTATTTCCATTCCTCTAGGAGGTGGGTCAAAAAGGATCTTGCTGTGATTTATGTCACAGAGTGTTCTGCCTATGTTTTCCTCTAAGAGTTTGATAGTCTCTGGCCTTACCTTTAGGTCTTTAAGCCATTTTGAGCTTATTTTTGTGTATGGTGTCAGGGAGTGATCTAATCTCATACTTTTACATGTACCTGTGCAGTTTTCCCAGCACCACTTATTGAAGAGGCAGTCCTTTCTCCACTGTACATTCCTGCCTCCTTTATCAAAGATAAGGTGACCATATGTGCGTGGGTTTATCTCTGGGCTTTCTATCCTGTTCCATTGACCTATCTTTCTGTTTTTGTGCCAGTACCATGCTGTTTGGATTACTGTAGCTTTTTGTATAGTCTGAAGTCAGGGAGCCTGACTCCTCCAGCTCCGTTTTTCGTTCTCAAGATTGCTTAGGCTATTCGGGGGCTTTTGTGTTTCCATACAAATTGTGAAATTTTTTGTCCTACTTCTGTGAAAAATGCCAGTGGTAGTTTGATAGGGATTGCACTGAGTCTGTAGATTGCTTTGGGTAGTAGAGTCCTTTTCACCATGTTGATTCTTCCAATCCAAGAACATGGTATATCTCTCCATCTATTTGTATCATCTTTAATTTCTTTCATCAGTGTCATAATTTTCTGCACACAGGACGTTTGTCTCCTTAGGGAGGTTTATTCCTAGATACTGTATTCTTTTTGTTGCAATGGTAAATGGGAGTGTTTTCTTGATTTCCCTTTCAGATTTTTCATCATTAGTGTATAGGAATGCCAGAGATTTCTGTGCATTAATTTTGTATCCTGCAACTTTACCAAATTCATTGATTAGCTCTAGTAGTTTTCTGGTAGCATCTTTAGGATTCTCTGTGTGTACTACCGTGTCATCTGCAAAGAGTGGCAGCTTTACTTCTTCTTTTCCGATTTGGATTCCTGTTATTTCCTTTTCTTCTCTGATTGCTGGGGCTAAAACTTCCAAAACTGTGTTGAATAAGAGTGGTGAGAGTGGGCAACCTTGTCTTGTTCCTGGTCTTAGTGGAAATGCTTTCAGTTGTTCACCGTTGAGGACGATGTTGGCTGTGGGTTTGTCATATATGGCCTTTATTATGTTGAGGAAAGTTCCCTCTATGCCTACTTCCTGCAGGGTTTTTATCATAAATGGGTTTTGAATTTTGTCGAAAGCTTTCACTGCATCTATTGAGATGATCATATGGTTTTTCTCCTTCAGTTTTTTAATACGGTTTATCACATTGATTGTTTTGCGTATACTGAAGAATCCTTGCATTCCTGGAATAAACCCCATTTGATCATGGTGTATGATCCTTTTAATGTCCTGTTGGATTCTGTTTGCTAGTATTTTCTTGAGGATTTTTGCATCTATGTTCATCAGTGATATTGGCCTGTAGTTTTCTTTCTTTGTGACATCCTTGTCTGGTTTTGGTATCAAGGTGACGGTGGCCTCGTGGAATGAATTTGGGAGTGTTCCTCCCTCTGCTATATTTTGGAAGAGTTTGAGAAGGATAGGTGTTAGCTCTTCTCTAAATGTTTGATAGAAGTCGCCCTGTGAAGCCATCTGGTCCTGGGCTTTTGTTTGTTGGAAGATTTTTTTAATCACAGTTTCAATTTCAGTGCTTGTGATTGGTCTGTTCATATTTTCTATTTCTTCCTCATTCAGTCTTGGCAGGCTGTGCATTTCTAAGAATTTGTCCATTTCTTCCAGGTTGTCCATTTCATTGGCATAGAGTTGCTTGTAGTCATCTCTCATGATCTTTTGTGCTTCTGCAGCGTCAGTTGTTACTTCTTTTTCATTTCTAATTCTATTGAGTTGAGTCTGCTCCCTTTTTTTCTTGATGAGTCTGGCTAATGGTTTATCAATTTTGTTTATCTTCTCAAAGAACCAGGTTTAGTTTTATTGACCTTTGCTCTCGTTCCCTTCATTTCTTTTTCATTTATTTCTGATCTGATTTTTATGATTTCTTTCCTTCTGCTAACGTTGGGGTCTTTTTGTTCTTCTTTCTCTAATTGCTTTAGGTGCGAGGTTAGGCTGTTTATTCGAGATGTTTCCTGTTTCTTAAGGTGGGATTGTATTGCTATAAGCTTCCCTCTTAGAACTGCATCCCATAGGTTTTTGGGTCGTCGTGTCTCCATTGTCATTTGTCTCTAGGTATTTTTTGATTTCCTCTTTGATTTCCTCAGTGATCACTTCGTTATTAAGTAGTGTATTGTTTAGCCTCCATGTGTTTGTATTTTGTACAGATCTTTTCCTGTAATTGATACCTAGTCTCATAGCGTTGTGGTCGGAAAAGATACTTGATACCATTTCAATTTTCTTAAGTTTACCAAGGCTTGATTGGTGACCCAAGGTATGATCTATCCCGGAGAATGTTCCATGCGCACATGAGAAAAATGTGTATTCTGTTGTTTTGGGATGGCATGTCCTATAAATATCAGTAAAGTCCATCTTGTTTAATGTATCATTTAAAGCTTGTGTTTCCTTATTTATTTTCATTTTGGATGATCTGCCCATTGGCGAAGGTGGCGTGTTGAAGTCCCCTACTATGAACGTGTTACTGTCGATTACCCCTTTTATGGCCGTTAGTATTTGCCTTATGTATTGAGGTTCTCCTATGTTGGGTGCATAAATATTTACAATTGTTGTATCTTCTTCTTGGATCGATCCCTTGGTCATTATGTAGTGTCCTTCTTTGTCTCTTGTAATAGTGTTTATTTTAAAGTCTATTTTCTCTGATATGAGAATTGCTACTCCAGCTTTCTTTTGGTTTCCATTTGCATGGAATATCTTTTTCCATCCCCTCACTTTCAGTCTGTATGTGTCTCTAGGTCTGAAGTGGGTCTCTTGTAGACAGCATATATATGGGTCTTGTTTTTGTATCCATTCAGCCAATCTGGGTCTTTTGGTGGCAGCATTTAATCCATTTACATTTAAGGTGATTATCGATATGTATGTTCCTACTCCCATTTTCTTAATTGTTCTGGGTTCGTTATTGTAGGTCTTTTCCTTCTCTTGTGTTTCTTGCGTAGAGAAGTTCCTTTAGCTTTTGTTGTAAAGCTGGTTTGGTGGTGCTGAAGTCTCTCAGCTTTTGCTTGTATATAAATATTTTAATTTCTCCATCAAATGTGAATGAGATCCTTGCTGTGTAGAGTAATCTTGGTTTCAGGTTTTTCTCCTTCATCACTTTAAATATGTCCAGCCAGTCCCTTGTGGCTTGCAGAATTTCTGCTGCAAAATCAGCTGTTAACCTTTTGGGGATTCTCTTGTGTGTTTTTTGTTGTTTTTCCCTTGCTGCTTTTAATATATTTTCTTTGTATTTAAGTTTTGACAGTTTGATTAATATGTGTCTTCATGTATTTCTCTTTTGATTTATCCTGTATGGGACTCTCTGTGCTTCCTGGACTTGATTAACTATTTCCTTTCCCATATTAGGGAAGTTTTTAACTATAATCTCTTCAAATATTTTCTCAGTCCCTTTCGTTTTCTCTTCTTCTGGAAACCCTATAATTGGAATAGTGGTGCGTTTAATGTTGTCCCAGATGTTTCTGAGACCTTCCTCAGTTCTTTTCATTCTTTTTTCTTTGTTCTGCTCTGCAGTAGTTATTTCCACTATTTTGTCTTCCAGGTCACTTATCCGTTCTTCTGCCTCAGTTATTCTGTTATTGATCCCATCTAGAGTATTTTTAATTTCATTTATTTTGTTGTTCTTCATTGCTTGTTTCATCTTTAGTTCTTCTAGGTCCTTGTTAACTGTTTCTTGCATTTTGTCTATTCTGTTTCCAAGATTTTGGATCATCTTTACTATAATCATTCTGAATTCTTTTTCCAGTAGACTGCCTATTTCCTCTTCATTTATTAGGTCTGGTGGGTTTTATCTTGCTCCTTCATATGCTGTGTGTTTTCCTGTTTTCTCATTTTTCTTATCTTACTGTGTTTGGGGGTCTCCTTTTTGCAGGTTCATAGTTCTCTTTTTTTTTTTTTTTTTTTTTTTTGCAGTACGCAGGCCTGTCACTGTTGTGGCGTCTCCTGCTGTGGAGCACAGGCTCCGTACGCACAGGCTCAGCAGCCATGGCTCATGGGCTCAGCCTCTCCGTGGCATGTGGAATCTTCCCAGACTGTGGCATGAACCCGTGTCCCCTGCATCGTCAGGCAGACTCTCCATCATGGCGCCACCAGGGAAGCCCATTCCCGTTGTTTTTGGTGTCTGTCCCCAGTGGCTAAATTTGGTTCAGTGGGTTGTGTATACTTCCTGGTGGAGGGGATTAGTGCCTGTGTTCTGGTGGATGAGGCTGGGCCTTGTCTTTCTGCTGGGCATGTCTACATCTGGTGGTGTGTTTTGGTGTGTCTGTGGACTTATTATGATTTTAGGCAGCCTCTCTGCTAATGGGTGGTGTTGTGTTCCTGTCTTGCTAGTTGTTTGGCATAGGGTGTCCAGCACTGTAGCTTGCTGGTCGTTGAGTGAAGCTGGCTGCTGGTGTTGAGATGGAGATCTCTGGGAGATTTTCGCCATTTGATATTATGTGGAGCTGGGATGTCTCTTGTGGACCAGTGTCCTGAATTTGGCTCTCCCACCTCAGAGGCACAGCACTGACTTCTGGCTGCAGCACCAAGAGCCTTGCATCCACACGGCTTAGAATAAAAAGGAAAAAATGTAGTAAGAAAGAAAGGAATGAAGGAAGGAAGGAAGGAAGGAAGAAAAAGAAAGGGAAAGAAAGAAAGAAGGGAGGGAGGAGGGAAGGAAGGAAAGAATGAAAGAAAGAAGATAAAGTAAAATAAAGTAAGCTAAAATGAAGTTATTAAAATAAAAAATATTAAGAAAAAACATTTTTTTAAAGAAAAACAAAAACCAAAACAACAACAACAAAAAACGGACGTATAGAACCCTAGGACAAATAGTGGAAGCAAAGCTATACAGACAAAATCTCACACAGAAGCATACACATACACACTCACAAAAAGAGGGAAAGAGCAAAAAATCATAAATCTTGCTCTCAAAGTCCACCTCCTCAATTTGGGATGATTCGTTGTCTATTCATGTATTCCAGAGATGCAGGGTACATCATGTTGATTGTGGAGCTTTAATCTGCTCCTTCTGAGGCTGCTGGGAGAGATTTCCCTTTCTCTTCTTTGTTCTCACAGCTCCAATCAGCTTTGGATTTGGCCCCGCCTCTGCGTGTAGGTCTCTGGAGGGCGTCTGTTTTTCACTCAGACAGGACGGGGTTAAAGGAGCAGCTGCTTCGGGGACTCTGGCTCACTCAGGCCAGTGGGGAGGGAGGGGTACGGATTGCGGGGTGAGCCTGCGGCGTCAGAGCCCAGCATGACGTTGCACCAGCCTGAGGCGCGCTGTGCGTTCTCCCGGGGAAGTTGTCCCATGATCCTGGAACCCTTGAAGTGGCGGGCTGCACAGGCTCCCCAGAACAGGGGTGTGGATAGGGACCTGTGCTCGCACACAGGATTCTTGGTGGTGGCAGCAGCAGCCTTAGCGTCTCATACCCATCTCTGGGGCCCGCGCTTTTAGCCATGGCTGGCGCCCGTCCCTGGAGCTCCTTTAAGCAGCGCTCTTAATCTGCTCTCCTCGCACACCAAGAAACAAAGAGGGAAGAAAATGTCTCTTGCCTCTTTGGCAGGTCCAGACTTTTCCCCGGACTCCCTCCCAGCTAGCTGTGGCGCACTAACCCCCTGCAGGCTGTGTTCACGCTGCCAACCCCAGTCCTCTCCCTGCGCTCTGACCCAAGCCCGAGCCTCAGCTCCCAGCCCCGCCTGCCCTGGCGGTGAGCAGACAATCCTCTCGGGCTGGTGAGTGCCAGTCGGCACCGATCCTCTGTGCGGGAATCTCTCCACTTTGCCCTCCGCACCCCTGTTGCTGTGCTCTCCTCCATGGCTCCGAAAGTTCCCCCCCGCCCCGCCACCTGAAGTCTCCGCCCACAAAGGGGCTTTCTAGTATGTGGAAACCTTTCCTCCTTCATAGCTCCCTCCCACTGGTGCAGGTCTTGTCCCTATCCTTTTGTCTCTGTTTATTCTTTTTTCTTTTGCCCTACCCAGGTACGTGGGGACTTTTTTGCCTTTTGGGAGGTCTGAGGTCTTCTGCCAGTGTTCAGTAGGTGTTCTATAGGAGTTGTTCCACGTGTAGATGTATTTCTGGTGTATCTGTACGGAGGAAGGTGATCTCCGCATCTT